>NW_020229271.1:304400-410856 GCF_003227725.1 Camponotus floridanus | reverse complement strand
GGGTACAAGTACAAATATATAATTGCACCATTATTCCCCGATAGAAAGATGGGAAGAGGTATAGACGCGCCGCGCACCATGACGTTAAGCGACAACATGATCGATTACGTGCATTGGAACGATCCCAACGAATTGGTGGATCGTTTGCGATTGCTGGACGCCTCGCGTCGAGCCGGCAACAATGCTCACGACAATGAAATCTTGTCGATTATCGAAGAACTTCGCGAGGCCGGCATTATTATAAATTAAACTATGCGTCGGCGATACGCGTCATTCGGTCAATGTTCTCGGTACCGAAATGTCGATTAATAAATTCGGATTATCATTGGGATCGTCGAACAATTTGTACTATGTATGGAATGGATTATTGAGAAATTACGTTCGCGATAACGCTCTCTGCCAAACTACTACCGGCTTTGACGCAAGGTCGCGCAAGATTCAACGCGTAGCGCAACCGGAAGCTGATAGCGACGTTGTCAACAAACGATACGTGGATAAACTTTTGAGAGATCGGCAGGGAGAAATTGAGCAAAAAATTATCGCGCTCGAAACAAACGTGCAGACGCTGCAATTAATGATGGATGAGATAAAGAATGTGCTGAGACATGCAACATCTAACTCGACACAATAAGCGAGATATACTAATATCGCATATTAATTATGCCTCGATCAAACGTGCGAAAGAACAAAAGCACCTCCGAAAAGCGGCAACTAGTCGAGGAATTACATGCTCCGGCGAGAAGAAATTTTCCACGAAGACGCGTCATTGTATGCGGATACGATGATCTGTGGCAGGCGGACGTGGTGGACATGCGTTCGTACTCTCGACTCAACAAGGGTCATAAATACATACTCACGGTTATCGATGTGTTGAGCAAGTATGCGTGGGCTGTACCGCTCAAGAGTAAGAGCGGGAACGAAATGTCCGAAACGATCGCAAAGATTATTGGAGACGATAAAAGATGTCCGAAAAATTTTCAAACCGATAGAGGAAAAGAATTTTACAACTCGAGTGTGCAGAAACTCATGAAGAAACACAACATTAATCATTACTCGACATATTCCGTTATGAAAGCCTCAGTCGTGGAACGATTCAATCGTACTTTAAAAAATAATATGTGGAAAATGTTTACGTTGAATGGGAATTACAAATGGATCGACGAACTATCTCGACTCGTTGCAGAGTACAATACGCGAAAACATCGCACCATCGGTATGAGACCTGTCGACATCACTCCGGCGATCGCCGAAAAACTTTTAAATACTGTGTACAGCAACGTAAAAATTGCGGCTCCTGCAAAATTTAAAGTAGGCGATTCGGTACGCGTGAGCAAATACAAGACCATCTTTGAAAAAGGTTTCACACCAAATTGGACGACCGAAGTTTTTAAGATTATCGAGGTGCAGAAAACTAATCCCGCGACATTTATACTCGAAGATTCGCGGGGAAATCTCGTCGCTGGAGGATTCTACGAATATGAGTTACAACGCGTCGCCAATCCCGACGTATATCTCGTGGAAAAAATTTTACAAAAAAAGGGTGACGAGGTTTACGTGAAATGGTTGGGAATGGATAAATCATACAACTCTTGGATCCATAAAAATAATGTGTTGTAAACATTTATTGAAACATATAAAATATGCGTATATAAAATATATATAAATATAAAAATATATAATATAAAATGTACAAAATATATACATGATTATGTACAAAATATACAATAAATAAAATATACATTTATTTACAACGGTATCTGATAATGTCCCCACGGTAGCGTATCGGTGGTATCGGGTACGATATACCGCTTGTCGTCGTACGGACTCAGAGCAATTTTCGTCTCGCGAATCGTGTATACTTGGTGTAATTTAGATCGTATACACGACTGCTGACGCGTCATTTCAATCTCTTCGTTCAAGCACCGCGTGTAATCGTCAAACGTTATCGTTCTCGCGACAACGTTGCTCTTGACACCTTTGACTTTCTTCGTATCCTTTTTCCCATTCACTCGTAACGCGTACATCTTTGCTCTGAGCCCGACGAATTCGGTCATTATGGCACCGTTGTTTTCATCCTTCATCAGACCCGGCACCTTTTTATTTAGAAGCGGTATACCGTATGCATTGTCCACCGCATAATCGCTCGTGTCGAATCTAACAATGTCACGCTTCATATTCTCATACACATTCGCACACTCGATGTGATATATGAGACTGTCCGTATCGGTATACACTACCCGGCATTTGTCGCGATACATTGGTGTCATATACTCGTGATGAAATTCGTACAAACATGTCTTGGATATGTCGAGGATGCACATACCCACGTAAATCGGCTTGTAGAATTTCACCTCGAGTTTACGCAATTCCACAGCGATTAAGTTTTCCGAAAAAACGCTTCTGCTGTGGAAATTTGGTTTCGCGATCATCGCCTCTGCGCCGTACCGACCGTCCCACTTTGTTAATAATTTTACATCGACACGATTGCGCACATTTTCCATCGTTTTACCAAACACCGCATTATTCATTAATTTATATAAATTTTTTTCGAAATCATTTTTAGCCAATGTTCTGAAATGTGTATTTAATTCTATATAATTTTGAAGCCAGGGAGATTGAGAAAACTGTAAAATTCGATGTATTTTTGTTACACGAAGGCCGTGCCGCGTACACTGCTGCAGGTTGCGGTAGTGTATCACGTAACGCTTCTTATCGTATAACGTTGCAAGTAGCTTGAATTCTCGCTTGCCAGGTGGTTTGTCGCGTGTCGGGCAAAACGGTAGATCAGTGTGCGCATCGTGAAGATGTTGCGGGTACTCGAGATCCACTTCGAGGATATAGCCCGTAGGCGAATCTAGCGCGATGGATGATACGTCAAAATTTGACACATCGTCGACCCATCGAAAATCAGCATAGGGCAGCGGTTGACACATTGCCCATCCGTACAAATTATTTACATCAAAGTACATCAAATACGATGATGGTTTCGATGGATCGTACGACTCCATGTACATGTTATTAGCGCGAGCGTATCTACCCGAACATTGGCTCAGACCACCGCGTATACCACGTTCGATAAACATAACCATGTCGATGTCTGTAAGCAACTCGAACGAGATCTTTGTATGCTTCAACATGGCGTCCCACGTGTATCCGGGGAGAGTATAGTAATACGCGGGGTCGAGTCCGTAACTTTCAATACATTTATCTCGAAAGTTTTCGAAAATGTCGGTTAATAACAAGACATCAATTTTGAGGTACAAGTCGCTATATTCGCCTAGCGTTCGAATGGAGAATCGCGTCCAGACGTTCTCGGCGTGCGCGTAATCGCTCTCGGATACAGTTTCACCAGTCAAGGAACTGTAAAATGATTCGCGCGATGGTAAACACGTATCATGCAACCTGTCGACGGAATCGATGTATTCGTACGGAAATACACCTTTTCGCGTTAACAAATTGAAATTTTCTGTTGATAAATTTTGAAATTCCGATTTTAAAATTTTGAGTTTATCTTTGTCCAAAAATGATGCCAATTTATCGAGACTCGATGCGAGAAATTTATATGAATCGATGAAACGTAATTTTATTTGATTTTTTGATTCTTCTTCTTCTTTAAGATCAACACTTTTGGTAAACGAAATATATTTTTCCTTGGTTATCGGTAATAACTCGATTTTCCCTTCGAACGCTGTGGCTATTTCCTCGATAATAAAATGAGAATCGTAACCAGATAAATTGTGAAACACTATCGGAATACAAAAAGAATCTTTATAATTTAGATTACAATTTGAGTGTGCGGGACCTCTGTACCGCCCGGTCAGATGGCAATGATCGCGAACGCGTGTATCGTCTTGCGCAAACGGCTTTTCACATATATGACAACGAGTGGCGTTATGGAATTTCTCCCACTCATCGGATGTTAAATTTACCATGGGGACATTTGTTTTTAAAATATTCTTAACGCGAATTGCTAAATTTTTAAGGTCTTCGGCGAACCATGCTATACAATCAACGCTTCGACGCGAATGATACGCTGATAACGATTCGTCGTACGAACAATGTACATAATAAGCTAAACTAAATACCCGATGGTGTTGATATAATTTTTCTTCTTTCGTCTTGGTCAGGACACATTCCAAGTCGGCGTACACGATGAATGGAAGCCGCTCCTTTCGATTAGGATTGCTGAACTCGAGCCACTTGTCCTTGTCGCTCGGCAACCGGACAGCGCAATCGTTTAGCTTTCCGCAGTCGACCGTATGCGATTGCAACTTGTCGTCCGAATAAAAATAATGAAGGCATCTGTAAAAGAAAAAATTTTTTTTATCATAAGATTTTTATATAAATTATAATTTTCAAATAATATAAAATAAACTTACCGATCACAGATATATCTTTGGCCATTGTGTTTGCTCAATTGCGAGCTCACGAGCCGGGATAAATTCTTGATCCAAGCGAAATGTCCCACGCTGTTGTCATCTTCAATGTACAGCAGATTCACATGCTTGTCCCGCTTCTGCTGCGAAAGACGTATCGGGACAATGTTTTTGTCTTCGATGCCGTACACATTGATTGAAATGTCATTTGCATGTTCAAATTTCTTAATCTGATTCACAGTCACTGGAAACTCAATGTCCCGGAGATTCAGCACTGTCGCGTAATACTGGTACGATGATTCCCGTTCCGCGTTCCTTTCAGCGGGATACAGAGCGGCGACCACTGCCCACGCGAAACACGCATTGTCCTTTGATTGCACGTTAATCACCGCTCTCTTTATCATAATCTCCCGCGGTAACTTGATGTGACATCCCGCGCGCATGGGATTGTACTTGTTTATATTTACAGTCAAGTTCAGTATTCGCGACAATGCCCACCCGCTATCACGTTCCTGAAACTCTTCCAGAGACGCTAGGGTGGACTCGATAACGCGCCGTTCGTACCACTCGCGTAAATCAGATGTGCGAAAGAGTTCATAGTTTCTCGTATTCACACTTTTATTCGCGTGTTTATCACCCGACACAAATTCACCATTGAATATAGTGTTCACTTTTACACTGCTGTGTTTTTTTAAAGCGTCCTGCACATGTTCCAACACAATGTCTTTAGCGTCATCGAGAAATTGGTGCGGTTCAATGTGATTATAGTTTATCACCGCACCAGTCGATACGCGACTCTCGAACGCCGTATCAATTTCGCGCCACACAAGTGCATTTTGACGCGCACTACATCCGGCACCCCCGTGTACGAAACGTCCACGTACCGAATTTTTCAAACCTTCGAGGCGCGCGATCCGAGCAATCAGTGATTGTCGATTTCCGATCGATAATCGCGGCCGTTTGATTCGACTTTACTCTTCCAGTGACTCGATGTACTCATCGCATCGTTGCTCCCACACAATGTAGTTTTCCAATGAATCAAGCAAAGCGGATTGTTCTCGCAAAATTTGCTCCTCCATATTGCTAACGTACACTTGCAAAATTTAGCGTTTCTAATGATAGGTCTGATGCACTTTAGCTACTGGTGGGGTGCGTCTCTCTATCATGATTTATATACCATCTCATGTATTGTTTTATCATCGAACATTCTAGAACGATTTCATCTTACAAAAAATTCCCCGTAGTACCGTGTGCAATTTGACCTTGATAATTTCTCGTTTTGTCACATACATTTGAAAAATCTAACATGATTGCATCAGGGGCAACCGTACATCGGCCCTTGATTTTAGCGCTTTCAGCTAAATCTTTGTCTAGGGATGATGCACGTTTTAACCTTGGCAATTATTTTTTCACTATTTGTCACGTACATTTGAATAATTTTGGTGCGATTGCATCAGGCGCAGCCGTACATCGGCGCTCGATTTTAGTAAATTCAGCTAAATCTTTGTCTAGGGATGATGCATGTTTTAACCTTGGCAATTATTTTTTCACTATTTGTCACGTACATTTGAATAATTTTGGTGCGATTGCATCAGGCGCAGCCGTACATCGGCGCTCGATTTTAGTAAATTCAGCTAAATCTTTGTCTAGGGATGATACACATTTTAACCTTGGCAATTATTTTTTCACTATTTGTCACGTACATTTGAAAATTTTAACGTGATTGCATCAGGCGCAGCCGTACATCGGCGCTCGATTTTTGCAAATTCAGCTAAATCTTAGTTTCGATGCAGATCTTAACCTTGAAAATTTCCCGTTTTGTCACGTACATTTGAATAATTTTGACGTGATTGTATCAGGAGCAGCCGTACATCGGCGCTCGATTTTAGCAATTTCAGCTAAATCTTTGTTCCGAAGATGATGATGTCATCGCAGCCATACATCGGCGCGACAAAATTTTGGAGGAAATTAAAATGTTGCGTCAGCAATAATCCCCTCTACATCGCAATTTGGGATACTATTTGAATTGATATTGATTCTAACACGATTGCAGTATTGCATCAATCGCGCGTGTGAAAGGTTCACCGCTGAAGAAATATGAATTTCTACGTTCCGATTCGAAACGGTGAAACTCCACCATGTAAGAAGCAAAAATGCGACACGTAAGTTTAAACCGTTTAAAAAATTTGTTACTTATTGATTTTTAATATTGTTGTATAATTATTTATATTTTTATAGTATTCAGCCTCGTCGTGCGGCTCGCATACTTGGAAGAAGGTACGCTCTAACCCCGACGTCGTACAAGTATTTGGACGTTGGAATAAGCGTTGGAGCTGTATCGTACGTGGAACTGATTCTCGGCGATAATCGAGGCAATCAAATAGTGTTGTCCTTTTCAACGTGGAATTTGTTGATGCGGAAGCAAGCAGACGTTGAACAATTTCTACAATCGACTACTCCCCCATTAAGAATTGGAGATTTAACGATTGAAATGTATCAATCGAAAATTGTAAAACTTGCATTATGCGAAAATTCGTTGTACATGAAACCAGAAACATTATTACATTTATTTATTTTTGAAAATTGTATCGATCTTATGCATAATTGGTTATGCGAGAATACGTATCTCGTAAATGAAAAATTTAAACAATTTGAAACTGTATTACAACGTAATAATATTACTACTGTATGCGATGCTGTAAAAACGATACGCGAGAGTGATGTCTTTGACTGTGAATCATTGATCGATTGCGAATTATTAACATGTGCTGTAAATGATATTCTTTACGATGCGTGCAATAAATAATTATTTTTATTCAATCTATAATATGATTTTATTTCTTTCCTTCCATACGAATAAGAATAGTCGACAATTTTTCTCAAGATGTAGAGAAATGCTGAGGTAGATGAGACTCGATGCTCTAGTTGGAATGAGACGCGAGATATTAAAAAGATATATAATGAAGAGGAGTCTGCGACATTAGAATATTATTTCGTTGTTCTTTGCGTTTCGTTAGTCTTGTGTGTTACGTTAGTGCAATGGCTGAAGAAAACGTAATCATCGGTAATGAAGATATGGATGAATATGATGTCTGGATGGATCCCGTTGTGGTGGAAAAAATTGTGATTGAGAGAGAGAGAAGAGCGAAATGGAAGAAATTATATGCGAAAGAAGATTCATCTGATAAGGAACCTGATTTCGATTTTCGAACTAGTGATGTTGAAGAATTACTTCAGTATGAGCGGGAACAACTTTCGAAGAGGAATCTGGAAACCTCAGTCGTTCAATTTATAAGAAATCGTGAGCTCGGCTTGAAAAAACCTCGCACAATTTCGTTGAACAGATTTCTCAAAACTCGAAAATATTGTGCGAACTCAGTTAAAAAATGTGATACAAGTTTTTGTTTTGAATGTATACATGCGGAAGATCCTAATCACACTAAAGTAAAATGTTATGGAAATAGACTACGTGAAGAACTTGAATCATGTAAAGATATAGACAAATTCGAAGAAGATGTGCATGAGAATATGCTACGACATGACTTGGAAACGTTGAAGGTAAAAATATTTTTGCTAATGTGTAATAAATTTAAAACATTTACAATTATTATGTTTAATTTCAGAGTTTACGAGAGTACATGAATAGTCGACGAGAGGGACAGGAGCGGAAGTCCCTCAGCCCGACACATCGCCCCTAGTCTTCCAGGAGCGGCTTCACCCCCCCCCCGCACCCCCAAATTATTATTATTATAATTATATTATTTTATTATATTATTATTATTATTATATTTTATATTAATCATAATTTTAAGTACATACACACATACACACACACACACACACACACAATTGTATTAACACACACATTTTAATAAATTTTATATATTTTAATTGAGAAAAAAAAATCTAATTATTTACGCGCCTCTCCTCGCGTCCCCATCCTTGCGTCTCTCTTGCGCTAGTTGTAAGTCTCGCGATATTATCGTTCTCTCTTGCACGCGTCATCTTCGCGCTATCGTTCTCTCTCGCACGCGCTAGTTGTAAGTCTCGCGATATTATCGTTCTCTTTTCGCGCTATCGTTCTCTCTCGCACGCGCTAGTTGTAAGTCTCGCGATATTATCGTACTCTCTCTTTCATATACTCGTTGTTCACTTACCTTTGCGTCGTCCTTCTCCCACCTATACGTCGTCCTTGTTCCACGTTAACGCCATCCTTGTCGCACTCGTAGCACTGTCCTCTTCACACACTTTGCACTGTTCTTTTCCCATACGTTGCGCTGTCCTTCTCACACCACCGTCCATCGGTCGCGCCGCCGATCCCCCTTCACCGCGCGGACCCCCTCGTCTATCGCTCGCGCCGCCGATCCCCCTTCACTGCGCGGACCCCCCTCGTCCATCGCACGCGCCGCTGATCCCCCTTCACCTCGCGGACCCCCTCGTCCATCTCTCGCGCCGCGGATCCCCCTTCACCTCGCGGACCCCCTCGTCCATCGCTCGCGCCGCGGGTCCCCTTCACCTCGCGGACCCCTTCGTCCATCGCTCGCGCCGCGGATCCCCCTTCTCCGCGGGTGACGTCACCCACCGCGCGCTGCGGTTCCTCCTTCCCCGCGCGTGACGTCACTCCCCCCCGCACCGCGGTTCCCCTCGCGCCTCACCCCCCCTGAGAGGACCTGAGTTAGAACTCTCATAGTATCACTACTCGGGACCATCGCTAGAAAAGGATAAAGAAATTCTAAAGATAGAAGAAGAAGAAACAGATACTGATAATATAACAACATACACAGAAGAAGAGAAAAAACAGATATTATCAGAGTATCATGATGCACCTATAGGAGGGCATCAAGGAATTGAACGAACGATTAAAAGAATCTGCTTACAACATAATTGGAGAGCATTAACTAAAAACGTAGAACAATATATCGCGAAATGCGAATCGTGCCAAAAAAATAAATTATCAAGAAAAAATAAAGTTCCTTTAATAATCACCGACACGCCTAATAAACCATTTGAAAAATGCGCGCTAGATATAGTCGGACTGCTAACTATTACTAATAATGGAAATAAATATTTATTAACCTTCCAAGACAATTTAACTAAATTTAGTAAAGCTATTCCGATCCCAAATCAAGAAGCGAATACTATCAGCAAGGAATTTGTTACAAAGATAATTCTTGAACACGGAATACCGGAAAAAATTTTGACAGACCAAGGAACTAATTTCATGAGCGAGATCTTTAAAAACACGTGCAAACTATTAAAAATAAACAAAATACAAACAACCGCGTATCACCCAGAGAGTAATGGCGCGTTAGAACGATCGCATCGAACGCTAGCAGAATATTTAAGACACTATATAAATGAGGACCAAACAGACTGGGACGAATGGATACCGTTCGCGATGTTCACGTATAATACGACGCCGCACACTACTACAGGATATACACCCTTCGAATTGATGTACGGACATCAAGCCGAAATTCCGACAGCATTAACAAAACCGCCTAAACCAACATATAATTATGATGACTATGCGCAAGAACTAAAAAAAAGACTACGCGCAACAAACCAACTCGCAAAAGAACACATAAAAGAAGAAAAATGTAAAGCCAAGAAACAATATGATAAAAACACAAAAGAAGCCCAATTTAAAATAGGGGATAAAGTGTTAGTATACGACGAGACATTACGACGCGGAAGATCAAAAAAGCTAGAATCATTATGGACAGGACCGTATACGATTTTAGAAAAGAACTCCGACTATACAATAAACTATACAATAAAAAAGGGAAGGAAAACGATACGCATGCACACCAACAAATTAAAACTATTTATAGAACATTAATAAACACAAAAATAAATACACACTAATAATAAATAAATTTACTTACCCATGTGGGCGACCGTGTCCACGGCCTGAGGGGCGCAACGGCTCCGGCAAACGCTCAGGAAGACGCCAGACGGCGCGGGCCCTCCCCTTGGGCACCGCATTTCGTCCACGCTGGCCCAGGCGCAAGAGACATTCTACGCGACGATGCGTCCACAACGCCGCGAACTCCTCGGCCTCCTGCGCCCGCGAGAAGTCTAAAACATCCCAAATGGAGGGCAATATGCTCTTGGGATAGGGCACGACCTCGCGAATCACACGCGCACCAGTAACAAAATTCACAGTCACGCACAACGAGGAAAGGCTGTTCGCGTATATACGCGAACAAGCCCGCTCGAAATGATCACGCGGTAGGGGCGGGCTACCGGACACATCCCGCACCCGAGGCAAATCGGCCTCGCAATTGTTAATATCGAATGCGAACTCCTCTGACGAGGAAGGATAATTCGACATGATTTTTTTTTGTTGCCTTGCGAACTGACTAACGATCAGCGAAAGACTGAAGCTCGCGAAAGGACATAATACATAGCAGAGCCAAGTTGAGAAAGATTAAAACTAATCCCACACTGATAAAATTAGCAAGCAACGAATAAATATGACACCAGCAAAGTACATATATATAATACTTAATATATATAATTACAGAACACTAATACTAGGGATCAACCCCGTTCCCACCAAGCAAGACGAAACCCGCCTTCCGTTTGAAATTGAAGAATTTAAACACAATCCTGGAATCTACTACGAAAAAATCGGACATCTATATCAAACCGAGCAAACCTGGAAATTAGTCATCAAATTCGACATAACGGAATTAAATGACCGAACCTGGCAAATCAATCAATATATTAAACAAACTAACGAAATATGCAAAGAAATAAAACCAGAAAATAGCATAAAACAAACGTGCGATAATTTAAAAAATATTATTAATAATGATTCAAATAATCTAAATAAAATAATAACATTAATAAATACATTATATAAAGTTAAGTCAGATAAACGTAGAGGCTTAATCAATGGCGTAGGCTCTATCACAAAAATCCTATTTGGAATAATGGATGAAAATGACAGAAAATTAATAAACGAACAAATAGGATTATTAGAAAACAAACAACAAATCTTAGAACACGTCGCAAAAAACCAAATTAAAATTTTAAACTCCACCATAATACATCTAAACAAATTGGAAAATATATTAGATTATAATGGAAAACTAATTAATCACTATATTAGAGATTATACTACGCGAGAAGAAATAGACGAACATTTTACGGTAATAATAGCAATGATAAATAATTTAATAAGAGATGCGAAAGATATCTTAGAATATCTAACATATATACGTCAGGGTAAAATGCATCCATTGCTAACACCCATAACTGACATTATAAATCAACTAAAGGAAGCCGTACTTCAATTACCGCGAGGCTCATATTTCCCCTTTGAAATTAATCAAAATGAATGGGTAACGATAGAAAATTTTATAAAAATAAATGCGTATTGCGAAAAATCGAAAATATATACAATATTAAAATTCCCCATCATTACGCAACCTATGTACGAAATTTTTAATGTCATTCTGTTACCAACAACTGACTATAAAAACAAATTTGCTTATATAGAAATAGAGAATAAGCTAATGATTGTAAATAAAGAAATGCGTACCTATTTAAGTTTAACAAAACAAGATCTAACTAATTGTATAAATAAAAATAAACAATACATATGCGAAAGCAATCATCCGATATATCACTTAAATATAAATACGCCGTGCGAAATAAAAATATATGTATACGAAACAGATTATCGAGAATACTGTAACGTAAAACACGTAACAGTAAACCATACGATATGGATTGACTTACGTCAACCACACTCCTGGCTATACTCGACAGCATCCGAACAGCAAGCCACAATAAAATGCGATAAGCATCCTGATTATAAGAAAATAATCAGAAACACAGGAATCGAATCACCCTACGTGACAATTGTAAATTGACGTCAACAGACATAATATTACAGACTAAAACAATTACATATATTTCAGAAATCGAAGAATTTCAACCCGAATATAATATAACAATCTTTAAAGATAGCAACTATACAAATGACAGACAAAAACTTAAAAACATAATAAATAATCCAACAGAACTAAAGGAACAAGTTAGAAAAGATAAATAAAGATTTAAATAATAACGAGAATAAATTCTTTAAACAAAAAACATTTATATATCCAATGGCTTCCAGTGGAATAACCACTATAATTATTATAATAGTAATAATATGGACAATTATCCAATATAAAAAGAAGAAATCTAAAAAACCGACTGTTACAATAATAGACGAAACTGACAAAACATACGGAATGCCTAAACCAATATTAAAACGAACTAAGAGCACACGATTTTAGAATAAATAAGTTTAATTTAAGAAACGATTATAATGAATATTGTACACGCGAAATATATTGTATTTAAAATAAGGATAGGCATATATACATTTAGAAGATAGAAAAACTTCGTTTGCAACCTCCGTTTTTCTTTTCCAACGGGGGAGGGATGTTATAGTCCGAGAGACTATAACTTATTATACCATTATAATAGAATATATAAGAGAACATTCGCGAACCATGCAAAACCGCCATCTCAGCAAACCACGCGCGAGAACGCTCGCCGGAAACGCGAAAGACGCTAACGAAGGGATTCGACTTTGAACCTCCTTCGCTTGCATTTGGACTTTGGACGCCACGAAGAACCCCCATGACCATACATGGTCATGTCGCTAGGCGATCCCCTCCAAAACACCCTCGAAACCGAGGAAATAAAAGCCGTCCACCGCGAATCCGCGGCGGACAGTCGTTAATTATAAATCAAACAACAACTAGTACGAGATCGAGGGCTAACTGCTATACTGTGTAACGATTCACTCAAAGAATTATTAAACGCTCTAAATCTAAAACGAGGCGACACAGGAAAGGACGACAATAAGGACAGAAGGCTTGTAAAGAAATCGACTAGAAATAAAGTACGAAAATCTATTTGTAAAATAAAAATCTTATAATAAAAGAATCGCTGTTACTGATCCGAGGATTCGAATCGTTTCTCCCGGCTACCCCACACCCTGTGCCGCGCCGGGCACAACAATATATATATATATATATATATATATATATATATATATATATACAGGGTCTACCAAAAGTGTGGAAACCCCTAAATATCTCGGAAAATATACGTTTTACAGAAAAGTGTTTCCAACAAAAGTTGTAGGGTTTAAGAAGATCTATATACTGATTCTATCAGTTTGACCTTGGATGGCGTCGTCAAGGTCAGGTCAAGGTCACATTGACTTTTTTAAATGACACCCCCTACATTTGATTGCATATTCTTATAGCTTAATTCAAGAGCTTTCCAAAACACTATAATAATGTTCATTTTTATTAAGTACTTTGCGAGTTATGAGGGTTGAATGATAGAGTAGCGCCGGTATTAACATTATCCAAGGTGTACTACATGGAGGTTACTCGCTCGGATTTGCATCTGTTGTGTGTGTGATCCAGCTAACTAAGGCAAGATCGATTCCTCAACATATCCTCATATTTCGCTGAAGTCAAATTGCCAAAAAATTGCTCCATAAAACGTGTATGAAACGTCTCGTTAGTTCCTTCATTTACCGCTATGTGACGCACTACATGCAGTCTAACTCGCATTTAAAATTCAACTAAGAATGTATAAAGCTATCAAAGAACGAGCACCTTCTAACTTCAGCTTTGAGCAAGCAGAAATTAATTGTTATCGTCCAAATACAACGTACGATTAATTAAAATTAAACGTTTTAAAAATGGCTGGCGACTTGTCGGAACGTGAAAGAATCACTATCCTCATGATGCGTGGATGGGGTGATAACGAAAGATCGTTCTCTGATGTCGTTCGATTATTTAATGACACGTATCCGAACCGTCGAATTAATAAGTCCACTGTGTTAAAAACAATAGAACGTTTTAGACAAACTGGTAGCGTAAGAAATCGCTCTAAGTCAAGAAGACCATTGTCTGCAACCAACGAAGAAAAACAACTTGATGTTCTGCAGACATTTATTGAAGATCCCAATTCTAGTGTTCAGAGAGTCGCTCAAACTCACGATATTGCTCCCATGTCGGTTTGGAGAATTTTAAAGAAGAACAAGTTCCATCCATATAAATTGCAATACGTTCAAGAATTGCAAAACGGAGATGAGGAGCGTCGTATACATTTCTGTGAAAGAATGATGGCACTAATAGATGTCCGGCCCATCTTCCCTTATCAAATTGTTTTCACAGACGAGGCAACTTTTACCTTAACGGGAGAAGTTAATAATCAAAATTTTCGTTTCTGGTCAGATGAGAATCCGAATTGGGTGCGGGAAACTCACACACAACATCCACAAAAAATAAATGTATGGTGCGGAATAATAGATGGCTATTTAATAGGGCCGTTTTTTTTTGAAGAATATTTGAACGCTCAAAGGTATGAGAGATTACTTGTTGATCAAATAATTCCAGCCATACAGAATACTTTTCCAAATAATTTCCAAGAAATATGGTTTCAGCATGATGGAGCTCCTGCTCATTTTGGTGCAGGACCACGTCGTATTTTAAATGAGACTTTTCCGCTACGGTGGATAGGAAGAAGGAACGGAAATGAGGGAGGAGAGGATTGGCCACCTCGGTCACCAGATCTAACTCCTCTTGATTATTATCTATGGGGATATCTGAAGAGTAAGGTTTACAGAACAAAACCTAAAACCATTCACGAATTGATACAGCGAATAAGGGATGAAATGGCTTTGATACCTTTTGAAACGAATCGTAAAGTCATTTCTACATTCTACCAAAGATTAGCATATTGTCAGGAAGTAAATGGCAGCCACTTTCAGCATTTACTTTAACACATTGAAACACATTTGCAATCGTTTGGTGCAACCTAACCTGATCTCTGTATACACGCACCGCACGCACGCACACGCACACATTTCGAACAATTATTATGATAAATGAGCATCCACAAATTTATTTACTGTTTACTATGTCGATTGCTTTCCAGGTCTTTAAATGCTCGATTGTAATTTGGTTGGGTCTTTGCTTTTGCTGACTGGATCCACGACCGATCTTGCCTTAGTTAGCTGGATCACACACACAACAGATGCAAATCCGAGCGAGTAACCTCCATGTAGTACACCTTGGATAATGTTAATACCGGCGCTACTCTATCATTCAACCCTCATAACTCGCAAAGTACTTAATAAAAATGAACATTATTATAGTGTTTTGGAAAGCTCTTGAATTAAGCTATAAGAATATGCAATCAAATGTAGGGGGTGTCATTTAAAAAAGTCAATGTGACCTTGACCTGACCTTGACGACGCCATCCAAGGTCAAACTGATAGAATCAGTATATAGATCTTCTTAAACCCTACAACTTTTGTTGGAAACACTTTTCTGTAAAACGTATATTTTCCGAGATATTTAGGGGTTTCCACACTTTTGGTAGACCGTGTATATATATATACAGGGTGGGCCATTTAAGTGATCCACCCCAATAACTTTTTTATATTTAAATGTACAACAAAATGTTTCAAATAAAAGTTGCTTGACTTCGAGGGGGACAGAAGATGGGTGGCAAAAATTTGACCTTGGATAGTCATTTGAAGGTCACATAAAGGTTATCTCCAATTTCTTAAATGGAACCCCCTATTTTTCATTGCATATTCTTGTAGCTTATCTCGAGAGCTTTCCAAAACACTATAATTAAGTACCTTTTTATTAAGTACTTTTTGAGTTATAAGGCTTGAAATAATTTCTTAATTTTACATAAACCATAAAATATCTAGTAAACCATTCATTTTTCGATTATCTTATCTTGATACTTTTATGTACAAAATAATGAGAGGAATCAATTGGAGTAAAGAAAACACATAGTTGTTTCTAAGAAAAAATATGTAATTTGCAATTAACAATTCCATATTTTTTCTTAAAAACAACTGTATGTTTTCTTTACACCAATTGATTCCTCTTATTATTTTGTACATAAAAGTATTAAGATAAAATAATCCAAAAATGAATTTTTTACTAGATATTTTATGGTTTATGTAAAATTAAGGAATTATTTCAAGCCTTATAACTCAAAAAGTACTTAATAAAAAGGTACTTAATTATAGTGTTTTGGAAAGCTCTCGAGGTAAGCTACAAGAATATGTAATGAAAAATAGGAGGTTCCATTTAAGAAATTGAAGGTAACCTTTATGTGACCTTCAAATGACTATCCAAGGTCAAATTTTTGCCACCCATCTTCTGTCCCCCTCGAAGTCAAGCAACTTTTATTTGAAACATTTTGTTGTACATTCAAATATAAAAAAAATTATTGGAGTGGATCACTTAAAATGGCCCCCCTGTATATATACAGAGTGTTTCAGACCACTTGTACCACCCATTTAAAAACTAGAGAAGTGGTTATTTAAAAAAAGTGAAAACATTTTCTTTATAAATCGAGTGCGCTCTATCGAATAGTGATATTTTCAACTTCTGGTTCCGGCCGAAAATAGGCGATTCAGACCGGAAGTGCATTTTTTTAAATGGAACCCCTTCTTTTTCATTGCATATTCTTGTAGCCTTACATCCAGAGCTTTCCAAAACACTAATAAATTATTTTTCCATGAAGTGCTTTTAAAGTTATGAGACTTAAAATCATTTCTTAATTTTAAACCATAAAATTTCTTAATTTTAAACCATAAAATATCTTGTAAAATATTCATTTTTCGATTATCTTACCTTAATACTTTTATGTACAAAATAATGAGCGGAATCAATAGGTGTAAAGAAAACATACAGTTGTTTTTAAGAAAAAATATGGAATTGTTAATTCAAATTGTTTTTCAATTTCAAGAAGTTGAAAATATCACCATTCGATAGAGCGCACCCGATTTATAAAGAAAATGTTTTTACTTTTTTTAAATAATCACTTTTCTAATTTTCAAATGGGTGGTACGGGTGGTCCGAAACACCTTGTATATATGTTAGGCTCAAAGACCGAAAACGCTCACTGAACAAAAAAACCGATCACAACGCGTTCTGACTTCTCAGATTCAGCCACAACGCGAAATTAGCGTCGAGGCACTTTCCAAAATGCTCATAACGCGTTTAGGCATATTCAAAAAGGCCACAAAGCGAAATTCGTGTTGAGGTTCTTTTGATAATCGACCAAAACGCGTTCTGGCAATGTAAAAATGCACAAACGCGTTGTGGACGCTTATTGATGCAGCCATGACGCGATGTAAATACAATCTATCAACGGCCGACGGATTCATGCACATTCTTGTTCGTTATTTTATTTAGCATATTGCTAGAGTGTGGACGTTGTTGGTTTGCGTGCTAATTATGTGGTACGAAATATTACTTCAAAAAATAAAAGAAGCTCAGTTACTTCGAAAAAATAAGCAATCAGTATCATCAAAGCAGTATCGTCGTATAAAGCGATACGACATCTTAAAACTTGGTGATATTGAAAAACTGATTGAAAGTGATTCTGAAGGTATGGACGATTCTAAAATTCGCTATTTCTGTAAGGCAGATGAGCTATTTGATGTATTGGAGGCAGCACATCTCAACGTGGGACATAAAAGGACAAAAGGTAGTTAAATCTTTGAAATTTGACGTTTATTGATACAGCAATAATGCAATAAAAATAAAATTATAAAGAAAAAATTTTTAAAGAAAATTAATAGTTAACCTTATGAATCCTATAGCTCTTATAATAAAATTTAAAACAATTAAGTTTCTGTGATAGAAGTTTTCATTCATCAGTTCATTTTTTATTAATAATAATATAAAATACTGTTTAAAGTTGCTCTCTTTGTGAGAGTTCTTTTATTAAAAACAAATTCGCCATCAATTGACAAAATCAATTTACAAATAAATTTTTTTATTTGACTAAAATCTACAATACTTTTTTTCATACGTAAGTATCAAGGATTCATAAAATAAAATAATTGACGTTATTTTGTTATAACAATCGACGTTAATTCAATTAAAATGAAACAAATTGTCTTTTTGACTGAGAATTGTAAAAGAAAATACAGTTATCTTTATTAATACTACGGCTCTTTTAATCAAAGAAGATTTTGTAATAGAAATCTTCATTAATTAGTATTTTTCTAATAATAAACATTGTTTATAATATATATTGGTCCCTTTGTGGGAATTATTAATAAATTATTTATTTTTGCAAGAACTATTACTGAGATTTGGAATTGCACTTTATATTTTTAGAGAGACATTTGCATTTTTTGTCAATGCAGTATCTTTTACAGTGGCAGCTTATAAAACCTTGCTTACTTCCAGATGACAACATAGAAGCTGAACGAAGAGTTAGTGAAGTACGTCTTGCAGTTCAATAAATTTGCTCTCAGCAACTATAAATTCATTGCGAGCATAAAATCGCTCAAAGAGCTCTTCTTTGGTACCTAATTGATAAAGCCCTGATGAATTAATTCCGGCAACAACAGCTAAGACATTTCTGGGAGCTGCGTGTCCTTTATCAACGTCAGGCACTCTGACCGCTACACTAGTTCGAATATCAACTTTAGAAAATTTTGAATTAGAAAATGAAATCATTTTTTGTGCTTGTTGTTTTTGACCAGATTTAGCACATTCTCTTTCAACGCTCTCTCAACGCTGATACTGTTCTTCCTTATACAGAGCTTGCAAGTAAGTCCTTGCAGTTCTGTCCGAAACCCTCCTTATTCTCATCACTTTCTCCGCAAATAACGTAAATATATTGATGACATCCTGAACACTTGTAAGCTCCTGAACTTTCGTTTTCACAAATCACACAATAAATTTTGCTGTCATCTGTTTTTTTTTTATTCATGTGTAACCTCTCCAGCTTGAGATATATTTTTATCTTCACTAGATTGTTCGTTAACTTCTTCTTCATCAGTCTTATCTTGATCATTGTTCTTTACCGAAGAAAGAAGTTGTTCCAATTCTTTTTCAGTTTCAATTCTTCTTCAGTTAGAAGAATACATGTGTATCACTGGAAGAGAGCAATCTGCAAGTCTGATCTTTTTGCGCTGATCCAAACATAGCCTCATAAGGACTTGTCTTAATTACCGAATGGAGAGCTCGATTCTTCTTACTTTGAATAAATCGGAGTCCTTTAGACCATTTTTCCGTATTATTGTCAGCCATCCACGCTACCAGCATGTCACGAATATCTTGGTTCGACCTTTCAACCGAACCCTGACTCTGAGAATGTCGCGGTTTACCATTAACAAGCTTCATTCCAGGCCACATATCGGCCAAACTTTTAATTATTTTATTTACGAATTCACGACCATTGTCGCTTTGAGGTATACATGGGGCACCGAATAAACAAAATATGTCTATGAGTTGGTAGGCCACTTCCTCGGCAGTCTTCGTCTTAAGAGGACGAAGAATTGTGAATTTGATTAAATGATCTTGATAATTCATAATGAATCAATAATCTTTATCTGGCTCTGACTGCATGTCAGTCAAGTCCAGTTGACATCGAGAGTTCATGTAGTCAGATAAAATAAGTTGTACAACTAATCCATGTTTTGGTATCTTTTTCTTCAATTGACACTGTTCATACAAAGACAGAAAAAGATTTATTATTTGACGAGTAACATTACAATATTTCTTTTTTAGTTCAGCTTCCATAACTGAAACATAAATAAAAATAATGTAGAAAAATATTAGACAAACACAAATTATTAATTATTTATTGACTATGAAACTAAGAACTTTATTAACTACTATCATACCTAACATGTCTAACTATACTTCGCGATATCAATCTTGTGCCGAAAACATCTTGGAATTCGTAATATAACGTAAATATGTATCAAATCTAGTCAAATTTCAAAAATGTACCTCCCTCTTTTCTTTTATGTCCCACGTTGAGATGTGCTGCCCCCAATACATCAAATAGCTCATCCGCTTACAGAAATAGGCGAATTTTAGAATCGTCCATGCCTTCAGAACCACTTTCAATCAGTTTTTCAGTATCATCAAGTTTTAAGATGTCGTATCGCTTTATACGACGATACTGCTTTGACGATAGCGATTGCTTATTTTCTCGAAGTAACTGAGCTTCTTTTACTTCTTGAAGTAGATATTTCGTACCGCTCGTTATCGATAAAAAACACTCCGAACAGTACTTGTTTTCTCAACTCACTCAATTTATCATAAAAAATCTTCTTTTTATCAGACATAATTAGCACGCAAACCAACGACGTCTACACTCTAGCAATACTAAATAAAATGACGAACAAGAATGTACATGAATCCGTCGGCCGTTAATAGATTGCATTTGTCTTATATCGCGTCATGGCTGCATCAATAGGCGTCCACAACGCGTTGTGGCATTTTTACATTGCCAGAACGCGTTTTGGTCGATTATCAAAAGAACCTCAACACGAATTTCGCTTTGTGACCTTTTTGAATATGCCAAAATGCGTTATGAGCATTTTAAAAAATGCCACGACACAAATTTCGCGTTGTGGCTGAATCTGAGATGTCTGAACGCGTTGTGACCGGTTTTTTCCGCCCAATGAGCGTTTTCGGTCTTTGAGCCTAACATATATACTAGGACTGTGAATTAATTTTGAGGACTTATAATAGATCACGTAACTTATGCTATATCGCATCGGATACTTCTGTAACTATATTCATGTCAAAGCTCTGTCATTAGGTTTTACTTTTTATTATGCCATTTTGCTGAAGTGTAAACAACATATTTTTTTTCAGCTCCGAAGATGTCGAATTACAAGCGAACAAAACACCCATTTGCGAGAAGTTTTACTTTTCCTGTTTAATTCAAAGAAAAGTACTGCTGAAAGTCGAGTGCTGTTGGAAACTTACGGTGAACATAATCCATCGATAAAAACGGGTGAGTATTGGTTTCGATGTTTTAAAGTGGTGATTTCGATACAGTTGACAAAGAATGCCCTGGTTAACCGAAAAAGTTCGAAGATGAGGAATTGGAAGCATTACTCGACCAAGATTCATGTCAAACGCAAGATGAACTTACTGAATCGTTGAATGTTGGTCGCACAACAGTTTCCAAACGTTTAAATGCACTCGGTATGATTCAAAAGCGAGGAAATTGGGTGCCATACGAATTGAAGTCGAGAGATGTTGAAAGGCGGTTTTTCACGTGCGAACAATGGCTTCAACGGCAAAATAGAAAGGGTTTTTTGCATCTTATCATCACTGGCGATGAAAAATGGATATGCTAAACATAATCCTAAGCATAGAAAATCGTGGGGTTTGCCCGGTCATGCATCAACATCGATGGCAAGGCCGAATATTCATGATTCGAAGCACATGCTCTGTATTTGGTTGGACCAGCTTGGTGTTGTGTACTATGAGCTGCTTCAACCGAATGAAACCATCACTGGTGAACGCTACCAAACACAATTAATGCGTTTGAGCCGCGCATTGAAGGAAAAACGGCCGCAATTCGAGCAAAGGCACGATAGAATAATTTCTCAACATGACAAATCGACCACATGTTGCTCGTGTAGTCAAAAAATACTTAGAAACGCTGAAATGGGATGTTTTACCCACCCGCCATATTCACTAGATATTGTTCCATCGGATTACTACTTGTTCCGATCCATGGAACATGGCCTGGCTAAGCAGCACTTCCAATCTTACGAAGATACGAAAAATTGTATCGATTGGTGGATTGCATCAAAAGATGAATTGTTCTTTCGACGCGGAATCCGTATGCTGCCAGAAAAAATGGGAAAAAGTAGTGGATAGCGATGGACAATACTTTGAAAAAGTAATAATAATGTACACACAATTTTACACAATAAAGCCTTGAATTTACAAAAACTACCTCAAAATTAATTCACAGTCCATATATATATATGGACATCCTGTATATATATATATTATGTATATATTATATACACACCCATTTTCTTGGAAAATAAGCTCGAAAACCAAACGTCAGGAAAAAAATGTTTCAGACAAAAGTTGTGGTTTCGAGGGGCCATAAGATGACCTGGTTTGACCTTGAGCTTGAGTCATTTGAAGGTTACGTGAAGGTCACCTCAATGTTTTTTAAATGGCACCCCTATTTTTTATTATATTCTTATAGCTGACCTCGAGAGCTTTCCAAACACTATAATAAAATATTTTTTGTTGAGTATTTTCGAGTTATGAGGCTTGAATAATTTCTTAATTCTACATAAATCAATAAATGTCTAGTAAATATTCATTTTTCGATTATTTTACCTTAATACTTTTATGTACAAAATAATGTGAAAATCAATTGGTGTAAAGAAAACACATAGATTTTTAAGAAAAAATGTGTAATTTGCAATTATTACTATTTTTCTTTAAACAACTATGCGTTTTTTTTACACCAATAGATTTCTTCTCATTATTGTGTACATAAAAGTATTAGGCAAGATACGAAATGAATATTTTACTAGATTATTTGGTTTATGTAAAATTAAGAAACTGATTTCGAAGCCTCATAACTCGAAAAGTATCTATGAAAAAACATTTTATTATAGTGTTTTGGAAAGCTCTCGAGATCAGCTACAAGATATGTAATAAAAATAGTGGGTTCAATTTGAAAAATTGAAGGTGACCTTCACGTGACCTTCAAATGACTCTTCCAAAGTCAAACCAATGCTACCATCTTATGGCCCCCTCGAACCAAACACTTTTGTCTGAAACCTTTTCTCTTCCTGGGTTTGGTTTCGAGTTATTTGGCTGCCTAAGTTAAAATGGGTCACCGTGTATATATGCAGGTGTCCTTGAGCACGTGCTCACTCACTTGTAAGATGTAGAACGCATAAATTAAATAAAATAATCCTATTCTATGTAACGATTTTTGTAATAACACATCGAAATATTAATTATTGAAGTCGGGCGAAATGAGAGAAGCACTCGAGCGCTCGAGTTATGCACGACCCCACCGTATTTAGACATTGCTGCCGGCACGTCGGCGAGAGAGGAACAGCGCGCCACTACCGTGGTTACCCGCTATCAATAACCGCCAATTGCGCGGAGGCCGTAGATGCCGATCGACCTCTCTCGTAGGTACACCCGGCTTACGCGTCGTAGGTTACGCCTCGCCGGAACGGTGAGCGCGAGCCGCGCGGGGCCGTAGTTGCCGCCCGACCGCTCTCTCGTAGGTACGCCGAGAACGACTTGGTGCGTCTCGAGCCGCGTCGGAAGCAGTAGGAGCTGCCCCGACCGCTCTCTCGTAGGTACCGCCGGATACGCGTCGTAGATACCGCCGAGAACGGANTCAATTAAAATGAAACAAATTGTTTTTTTTTGACTGAGAATTGTAAAAGAAAATACAGTTATCTTTATTAATACTATGGCTCTTTTAATCAAAGAAGATTTTGTAATAGAAATCTTCATTAATTAGTATTTTTCTAATAATAAACATTGTTTATAATATATATTGGTCCCTTTGTGGGAATTATTAATAAATTATTTATTTTTGCAAGAACTATTACTGAGATTTGGAATTGCATTTTATATTTTTAGAGAGACATTTGCATTTTTTGTCAATGCAGTATCTTTTACAGTGGCAGTTTATAAAACCTTGCTTACTTCCAGATGACAACATAGAAGCTGAACGAAGAGTTAGTGAAGTACGTCTTGTAGTTCAATAAAGTTGCTCTCAGCAACTATAAATTCATTGCGAGCATAAAATCGCTCAAAGAGCCCTTCTTTAGTACCTAATTGATAAAGCCCTGATGAATTAATGGCAACAACAGCTAAGACATTTCTGGGAGCTGCGCATCCTTTATCAACGTCAGGCACTCTGACCGCTACACTAGTTCGAATATCAACTTTAGGAAATTTTGAATTAGAAAATGAAATCATTTTTTGTGCTTGTTGTTTTTGACCAGATTTAGCACATTCTCTCTCAACGCTGATACTGTTCTTCCTTATACAGAGCTTGCAAGTAACGTTCTGTCCGAAACCCTCATTATTCTCATCACTTTCTCCGCAAATAACGTATATTGATAACATCCTGAACACTTGTAAGCTCCTGAAGTTTCGTTTTCACAAATCACACAATAAATTTTGCTGTCATCTTTTTTTTTTTTTATTCTTGTGTAACCTCTGCAGCTTGAGGTATATTTTTATCTTCACTAGATTGTTCGTTAACTTCTTCTTCATCAGTCTTATCTTGATCATTGTTCTTTACCGAAGAAAGAAGTTGTTCCAATTCTTATTCAGTTTCTATAGAAGAATACATGTCACTGGAAAGAGAGGAATCCGCAAGTCCGATCTTTTCAAAAGCTGATCCAAACATAGCCTCATAAGGACTTGTCTTAATTACCGAATGGAGAGCTCGATTCTTCTTACTTTGAATAAATCGGAGTCCTTCAGACCATTTTTCCGTATTATTGTCAGCCATCCACGCTACCAGCATGTCACAAATATCTTGGTTCGACCTTTCAACCGAACCCTGACTCTGAAAATGTCGCGGTTTACCATTAACAAGCTTCATTCCAAGCCACATATCGGCCAAACTTTTAATTATTTTATTTACGAATTCACGACCATTGTCGCTTTGAAGTATACATGGGGCACCGAATAAACAAAATATGTCTATGAGTTGGTAGGCCACTTCCTCGGCAGTCTCCGTCTTAAGAGGACGAAGAATTGTGAATTTGGTTAAATGATCTTGATAATTCATAATGAATCGATAATCTTTATCTGGCTCTGACTGCATGTCAATCAAGTCCACTTAACATCGAGAGTTCATGTAGTCAGATAAAATAAGTTGTACAACTAATCCATGTTTTGGTATCTTTTTCTTCAATTGACACTGTTCACACAAAGACAGAAAAAGATTTATTATTTGACGAGTAACATTACAATATTTCTTTTTTAGTTCAACTTCCATAACTGAAACATAAATAAAAATAAATGTAGAAAAATATTAAACAAACACAAATTATTAATTATTTATTGACTATGAAACTAAAAACTTTACTAACCTACCTTTACTACATACCTAACATGTCTAACTATACTTCGCGATATCAATCTTGTGCCGAAAACATTTGGAATTCGTAATATAACGTAAATATGTATCAAATCTACTCAAATTTCAAAAATGTACCTATGTCTTTTTCTTTCATGTCCCACGTTGTGCTGCTTCCAATACATCAAATAGCTCATCCGCCTTACAGAAATAGCGAATTTTAGAATCCATGCCTTCAGAACCACTTTCAATCAGTTTTTCAGTATCATCAGGTTTTAAGATGTCGTATCGCTTTATACGACGATATTGCTTTGACGATAGCGATTGCTTATTTTTTTGAAGTAACTGAGCTTCTTTTACTTCTTGAAGTAGATATTTCGTACCGCTCGTTATCGGTAAAAACACTCCGATCAGTATCTTGTTTTCTTCAACTCACTCAATTTATCATAAAAAATCTTCTTTTTATCAGACATGATTAGCACGCAAACCAACGACGTCCACACTCTAGCAATACTAAATAAAATGACGAACAAGAATGTACGTGAATCCGTCGGCCGTTAATAGATTACATTTGTCTTATATCGCGTCATGGCTGCATCAATAGGCGTTCACAACGCGTTGTGGCATTTTTACATTGCCAGAACGTGTTTTGGTCGATTATCAAAAGAACCTCAACACGAATTTCGCGTTGTGGCCTTTTTGAATATGCCAAAATGCGTTATGAGCGTTTTTAAAAGTGCCACGACACAAATTTCGCGTTATGGCTGAATCTGAGATGTCTGAACGCGTTGTGACCGGTTTTTCCGCCCAATGAGCGTTTTCGGTCTTTGAGCCTAACATATATACTAGGACTGTGAATTAATTTTGATGGACTTATAATAGATCACGTAACTTATGTTATATCGCATCGGATACTTCTGTAACTATATTCATGTCAAAGCTCTGTCATTAGGCTTTACTTTTTATTATGTCATTTTGCTGAAGTGTAAACAACATATTTTTTCTCAGCTCCGAAGATGTCGAATTACGAGTCAACAAAACACCATTCGCGAGAAGTTTTACTTTTCCTGTTTAATTCAAAGAAAAGTACTGCTGAAAGTCATCGAATGCTGTTGAAAACTTACGGTGAACATAATCCATCGATAAAAACGTGTGAGTATTGGTTTCGACGTTTTAGAAGTGGTGATTTCGATACAGTTGACAAAGAACGCCCTGGTCAACCGAAAAAGTTCGAAGATGAGGAATTGGAAGCATTACTCGATCAAAATTCATGTCAAACGCAAGATGAACTTACTGAATCGTTGAATGTTGATCGCACAACAGTTTCCAAACGTTTAAATGCACTCAGTATAATTCAAAAGCAAGGAAATTGGGTGCCATACGAATTGAAGTCGAGAGATGTTGAACGGCGGTTTTTCGCGTGCGAACAATTGCTTCAACGGCAAAAAAGAAAGGATTTTTTGCATCTTATCATCACTGGCGATGAAAAATGGATATGCTAAAGATAATCCTAAGCATAGAATATCGTGGGGTTTGCCCGTTCAAGCATCAACATCGATGGCAAGGCCGAATATTCATGATTCGAAGCACATGCTCTGCATTTGGTGGGACCAGCTTGGTGTTGTGTACTATGAGCTGCTTCAACCGAATGAAACCATCACTGGTGAACGCTACCAAACACAATTAATGCGTTTGAGCCGTGCATTGAAGGAAAAACGGCCGCAATTCAAGCAAAGGCACGATAGAATAATTTCTTAACATGACAACGATCGACCACATGTTGCTCGTGTAGTCAAAAAATACTTAGAAACGCTGAAATGGGATGTTTTACCTCACCCGCCATATTCACTAGAAATTGCTCCATTGGATTACTACTTGTTCCGATCCATGGAACATGGCCTGGCCATGGAAAACACATAAGCAGCACTTCCAATCTTATGAAGATACGAAAAATTGGACCGATTGGTGGATTGCATCAAAAGATGAATTGTTCTTTCGACGCGGAATCCGTATGCTGCCAGAAAAAATGGGAAAAAGTAGTGGATAGCGATGGACAATACTTTGAAGAATAATAATGTACAATTTTTCACAATAAAGCATTGAATTTACAAAAACTACCTCAAAATTAATTCACAGTCCATATATATATGGACATCCTGAATATATACAGGGTGAGGCATCTAAAACAGGCCACCTGAATAACTCCGTTGGTAAGCCGAATACAAAAAAAATTGTTCAGACAAAAGTTGTATGGTTTCAAGAGGGACATATGATGGTGTCATTAGTTTAATCTTGAAGAGCCACCCGAAGGTCACGTGAAGGTCAGCTCCAACTTTTTAAATGGGACACCTTATATGCTTTTGCATATTCTTGTAGCTCATCTCAAGAGCTTTCCAAAACACTACAATTATGTTAGTTTTCATTAAATACTTTCCAAGTTATGAGGCTTGAAATCATTTTTTAATTTTACATATACCGTAAAATATCTTGTAAAATATTCATTTTTCGATTATTTTACCTTAATATTTTTATGTACAAAATAATGAGAAGAATCAATTGGTGTAAAGAAAACACATAATTGCTTCGAACAAAAAAATGTAATTTGCAATTAACAATTACATTTTTTTGTTCGAAGCAATTATGTGTTTTCTTTACACCAATTGATTCTTCTCATTATTTTGTACATAAAAATATTAAGGTAAAATAATCGAAAAATGAATATTTTACAAGATATTTTACGGTATATGTAAAATTAAAAAATGATTTCAAGCCTCATAACTTGGAAAGTATTTAATGAAAACTAACATAATTGTAGTGTTTTGGAAAGCTCTTGAGATGAGCTACAAGAATATGCAAAAGCATATAAGGTGTCCCATTTAAAAAGTTGGAGCTGACCTTCACGTGACCTTCGGGTGGCTCTTCAAGATTAAACTAATGACACCATCATATGTCCCTCTTGAAACCATACAACTTTTGTCTGAACAATTTTTTTTGTATTCGGCTTACCAACGGAGTTATTCAGGTGGCCTGTTTTAGATGCCTCACCCTGTATATACAGCGTGTCCCAAAAGTATGGACACACCTGATTTTCTTGGAAAATAAGCGCACTAGAAAAAAACGTCAATAACAAAAGTTTCGGGAAATCAAACGGTGCATCTAAGAGTAACCTTGAGTTTGACCTTGAGCTTGACCTTCAAGGTTATTTAAAGGTCAAAGTGTTTTTTTTAAATGGGAACCCCTATTTTTGATTGTATATTTTTATAGCTGACCTCGAGAGCTTTCCAAAAGACTATAATAAAATATTACACACGCTGTATATATATATATATATATATATATATATATATATATTTATGTAGGGAGGCAGTTTTCGGGACGATTTCTGTCACGAATCGGTAGTTTTGAGGTCTTTTGGCACTTTTCAGGTCGGTCCTGAAAGCTATATATGTTGATCGGCAGTTTTGGGGACTGTCCTTGAAACTACCGTTAAGTCAATTTTTTATATAAAGTCCTTAAAACCACCGTAACATACAAAACTTTTATACTATAAATGTAATAATTGTTATTATTTACAAGGTAAGCTTTATATAAGTTATATATATTTATGAACAGTTTAATTACAATACTAACTACTTAGAAAATCATATATAAAGTAAATATACAGTCTCTTAATACATAACATTGATCAAGTCCTTATAACTTCCGTTACAATATATATAATATATAAATAAATGGTTAAGGTAAAATTACAATTTTGGTTTACATTTTTTCGAAGGAAAATGATTAAGAATGCTCCAAATTGGGATTAATATAGGACATGTAATTATTCCTATGTTAGAAATTAAATGATCTGAAAACTGCCATTCTGCTACTATATATAATTCTGAAAACTGCCACTCCGCTATTATATATAGACCCGAAAATTCCCATTTGTGCAAGTTCACTATCGATCTTCTACACGTGATTTAATTAAATGCCACTGATTATGAGCTTATATTACATGTTTTGCTTTATATATGATTATTAATATGTCGCACTATCAGTTTAATATTAGTGACAACTTTAGCTTTAAATATCAGTTTTTAGCAATCTGTGGAACGAAATCGGTTATTTAAATGAAGAAGAAGGATTTACTGAAGGATTTACTGAAGGAAACTGAATTTAAATTCAGAACTTGAGAATAACAAATCACTATTTGTCTAAAATGGTCAGATCTCTGTCAAAGTGATCATTTAAGAAATATTAATAATTTTGGTTTTTTCTTGTCGAAAACTAAACGATCTGAAAAGTGCCATTCCGTTACTATATAGACCTGAAAACTGCCATTCCGTTACTATACATAGACCTGAAAACTGCCATTCCGTTACTATATATAGACCTGGAAACTGCTATTTGTATGAAAAACTTTAATAATATTGAGATGGTGTAATATACATATAAAAGTAATAAATATTTTTAAAATTTAATTATGTATCTCCTTGGTGCATCAGTTTTTTACAGCGAATTCTATATTATACTGGAATGTTCATTTTTAAATAGAAAAATATAAACTAAGAGAGAGAAAAAAAAACTATTTCTATCTTTCTCTAACACAGCGTAAGCGTATTATATAAAGCATGTTATATATAACTAATTAAAAATAAGATAGAATAAAAAAGAAAACTTGCTACTATCTCTTCTATTTTCGTGTCCGGTTTTTCATAATGCACTGATGCCAACATAATATAAGGTTTATTGATTTTTTGTTATACATTAATTTTATTATTTTATGCACTTTTATAGAATTTTTACTTGTTTTAGTATTTACATTTTTATTTATTTATTTTTTTTTGACAATAGAAAATACAAAGAAATATTTAAAACTTGATTTAAAATCCCATGAAGAACATGAATCTTACAGATTTGAAAATATTTTAGAGATTTTAAAATTTTATACAATAAATTTAATAAAAATATTAATAAAGTAACATATTACATCTTATTACATGTCACAATAAAAAAATAATCATTTAATGATAATTATATTTTTCATAAAAGTTATTATCATTGATAGAATTTTATTTTTTTCAGGAAATATAAAAGAAATATCATTTTACTTTTTTTCAGGATATGTTATAGAGATGTTGTCAAAAATGTTTTATATTAATACTTTATGTCAAACCAAGTTTATTTATCACATACATTACATATTTTTTCTGAATCAATCAATTATATGTAATACTTTGCACAATCTTATTGCATATCATATTATCATAGTCTTATATATATCACAAAAAAAATTATTTTTAAATTTTACAGTTTGTTTCGCAGAACAGTTAATTCGTAGATCTGACAGAAAAAATTATATTGTATTTAATATAATAAAAAATAAAATTTTAAAAAAGTAAATCTTATTCGGTATAAATATTTTTTCTGGATCTATTAACTACAATATATTTTGCAATTTTATACCAACCTATTACAAGAAAAAAAATCTCTTCTATTATAAACTTCTTTGCAATTTCACAAATACTGCAAAGAATTATTTTCTTAAAAAATAATTATTGCTCAAGATATTAATATAAAAAGAATAGAAATTTATAACTTGACATAAAATTTGTAAATAAATGTATTTAAATTCTATTACCTTTTTCTAATTGATAAATTGTTTTTCAACTCAAAATTATAAGAACAATGATTTCCGTTATTCTCTAAAACTGGATTTGGATATAAAATTCAGTTTCCATAAATTCTTTTTGTTCAAACAACCGATTTCGTTACCCAGATTGCCAACCACTGATATTCAAAGTTAAAGTGGATCATGTTAAATTAAAAATGCGTCATACTGATAATACACTATAGAGCAAAACATTTAAAAAGGACTCCATAAGAGTTTAAATCATGTGTAGAAGATCGAAAGTATAAAAGTTCTTGCTCAAGTGGCAGTTTTCGGGTTTATATATAGTAGCGAAATGGCAGTTTTCGGGTCCATATGTTGTAGCGAAATGGCAGCTTTCGGGTCCATATGTTGCAGCGAAATGGCAATTTTCGGATTGTTAATTTTCGACAAGAAAAGACTAAAATTATTAATGCTTCTTAAATGATGAGATTTGATCATTTCGGACGAACAATGATTTCCGTTATTTTCTAAAACTGGATTTGGATATAAAATTCAGTTTCCATAAATTCTTTTCATTCAAACAACCGATTTCGTTACACAGATTGCCAACCACTGATATTCAAAGTTAAAGTGGATCATGTTAAATTAAAAATGCGTCATGCTGATAATACACTATAGAGCAAAACATTTAAAAAGGACTCCAAAAGAGACTTAAATCATGTGTAGAAGATCGAAAGTATAAAAGTTCTTGCTCAAGTGGCAGTTTTCGGGTTTATATATAGTAGCGAAATAGCAGTTTTCGGGTCCATATGTTGTAGCGAAATGGCAGCTTTCGGGTCCATATGTTGCAGCAAAATGGCAATTTTCGGATCGTTAATTTTCGACAAGAAAAGACTAAAATTATGAATGCTTCTTAAATGATGAGATTTGATCATTTAGGACGAACAATGATTTCCGTTATTCTCTAAAACTGGATTTGGATATAAAATTCAGTTTCCATAAATTCTTTTTGTTCAAACAACTGATTTCGTTACCCAGATTGCCAACCACTGATATTCAAAGTTAAAGTGGATCATGTTAAATTAAAAATGCGTCATGCTGATATACAGTATAGAGCAAAACATTTAAAGAAGACTCCATAAGACACTTAAATCATGTGTAGAAGATCGAAAGTATAGAAGTTCTTGCTCAAGTGGCAGTTTTCGGGTTTATATATAGTAGCGAAATGGCAGTTTTCAGGTCCATATGTTGCAGCGAAATGGCAATTTTCGGATCGTTAATTTTCGACAAGAAAAGATTAAAATTGTTAATGCTTAAATGATGAGATTTGATCATTTAGGACGAACAATGATTTCCGTTATTCTCTAAAACTGGATTTGGATATAAAACTCAGTTTCCATAAATTCTTTTTGTTCAAACAACCGATTTCGTTACACAGATTGCCAACCACTGATATTCAAAGTTAAAGTAGATCATGTTAAATTAAAAATGCGTCATGCTGATAATACACTATAGAGCAAAACATTTAAAAAGGACTCCATAAGACACTTAAATCATGTGTAGAAGATCAAAAGTATAAAAGTTCTTGCTCAAGTGGCAGTTTTCGGGTTTATATATAGTAGCGAAATGGCAGTTTTCGGGTCCATATGTTGTAGCGAAATGGCAGCTTTCGGGTCCATATGTTGCAGCGAAATGGCAATTTTCGGATCGTTAATTTTCGACAAGAAAAGATTAAAATTATTAATGCTTCTTAAATGATGAGATTTGATCATTTAGGACGAACAATGATTTCCGTTATTCTCTAAAACTGGATTTGGATATAAAACTCAGTTTCCATAAATTCTTTTTGTTCAAACAACCGATTTCGTTACACAGATTGCCAACCACTGATATTCAAAGTTAAAGTAGATCATGTTAAATTAAAAATGCGTCATGCTGATAATACACTATACAGCAAAACATTTAAAAAGGACTCCATAAGACACTTAAATCATGTGTAGAACATCAAAAGTATAAAAGTTCTTGCTCAAGTGGCAGTTTTCGGGTTTATATATAGTAGCGAAATGGCAGTTTTCAGGTCCATATGTTGTAGCGAAATGGCAGCTTTCGGGTCCATATGTTGCAGCGAAATGGCAATTTTCGGATCGTTAATTTTCGACAAGAAAAGACTAAAATTATTAATACTTCTTAAATGATGAGATTTGATCATTTAGGACGAACAATGATTTCCGTTATTCTCTAAAACTGGATTTGGATATAAAATTCAGTTTCCATAAATTCTTTTTGTTCAAACAACCGATTTCGTTACCCAGATTGCCAACCACTGATATTCAAAGTTAAAGTGGATCATGTTAAATTAAAAATGCGTCATGCTGATATACAGTATAGAGCAAAACATTTAAAGAAGACTCCATAAGACACGTAAATCATGTGTAGAAGATCGAAAGTATAAAAGTTCTTGCTCAAGTGGCAGTTTTCGGGTTTATATGTAGTAGCGGAATGGCAGTTTTCGGGTCCATATTTTGTAGCGAAATGGCAGCTTTCAGGTCCATATGTTCTAGCGAAATGGCAATTTTCGGATCGTTAATTTTCGATAGGAAAAGACTAAAATTATTAATGCTTCTTAAATGATGAGATTTGATCATTTAGGACGAACAATGATTTCCGTTATTTTCTAAAACTGGATTTGAATATAAAATTCAGTTTCAATAAATTCTTTTTCTTCAAACAACCGATTTCGTTACACAGATTGTCAAAAACTGATGTTCAAAGTTAAAGTCGTGGATCATGTCAAACTCATAGTGCGACATGTCGATAATTAAATTTAATGCAAAATATTTAAAAAGAACTCCATGAGATATTTAAATTATGTGTAGAAGATCGAAAGTATAAAAGTTCTTGCTCAAATGGCAGTTTTCGGGTCCATATGTAGTATCGAAATAGCAGTTTTCAAATCTATACATATTTAGTAGCGAATTGGCAGTTTTCAGATCTATACACATTTAGTAGCGAATTGGCAGTATTCATGTCTACATATAATGGGATGCAGTTTTCAGGTCTGTATGTAGCAGCAAAATGGCAGTTTTTAGGTCTATTTATAGCAGTGGAATGGCAATTTTCAGATTATTTTGTTCAATATTGGAAAATGTTTAAAGTAAGATAAACCAAAACTGTAATTTTCCTTTAATCATTTATTTTTCTGTATTCAAACGGCAGTTGTTAAATTTATCGAAATTTTGAGTAAAATGTTATATTAGGTATTATATTATAAGACCTGAAAACTACCCTAACGTACAATTTATTTTTAACAAAATGGTACATTTCAGGACTTGCACTTTTATACGAAATTTTTACTTAATATTGCATTTTAGTAATTTATTACATTATCAATTAATGTAATTTGTTATATTCAATTGCAAAAAACTCAAATAAAATAAATTATTTGCTTTTTTTATTGAAAAAATGGACGGTCTGAAAACTGCCTTTTCTCTAAAGAATTCGGTAAAATGGCAGATTTAAGGACTTATGAAAAAATCATATATAATTTATTAATTTTTTTATTTTACTATACAAAATTGATCAAAATCTACTAATTGGTATCAAATATATAGAATATAATCGTTAAATAAAAAGATATTTGCTGTTTTAATTAAAAATATAACTGACCTGATAACTGCCAATCCATACATATTTCAAAATATTTTGAAAAATATTGATTTATATCAACAAAAAAGTCTTCCAAACATAATTTACTTCATTATTATACACAAAAATCACGTTTTTAAAACACGTCCTGAAACCTGCCTTTCTACATAAATATATATATATATATATATATATATATATATACAGCGTGTGTCAAAAGTTCCGGGACGGCTGGATAATTTGAAAAATACGCATCACAGAGGAAAATGACCTAGACAAAAGTTGTAGGATTTTTCCCGGGCAATCCGACGGTGACCTTAGATTTGACCTTGGATAGTCATTTGAAGGTCACATAAAGATTACCTTCAATTTCTTAAATGGAACCCCCTATTTTTCATTGCATATTCTTGTAGCTTATCTCGAGAGCTTTCCAAAACACTATAATTAAGTACCTTTTTATTAAGTACTTTTTGAGTTATAACGCTTGAAATAATTTCTTAATTTTACATAAACCATAAAAGATCTAGTAAACCATTCATTTTTCGATTATCTTACCTTCATACTTTTATGTACAAAATAATGAGAGGAATCAATTGGTGTAAAGAAAACATACAGTTGTTTTTAAGAAAAAATATGGAATTGTTAATTGCAAATTACATATTTTTTCTTAGATACTATGTGTTTTCTTTACACCAATTGATTCCTCTCATTATTTTGTACATAAAAGTATGAAGGTAAGATAATCGAAAAATGAATGGTTTACTAGATATTTTATGGTTTATGTAAAATTAAGAAATTATTTCAAGCCTTATAACTCAAAAAGTACTTAAGGGGGGAAATTCCTGTAAACGACATGTTTTTCAATAATTTTTTATAAAAAACTGAAAGCATTTATTGCAATTTCTAAAGTTACATATTACAATAGACGTTAAAATGTGTACGAAAAAATTTTTTTATGAATAAAAAAAAAAAATGGCGACGCTACAGCTGACCAAATCTGATTCCTCGGATTTGCGCCGTGCAACGCCTAGATCCTTGTTATCTGAAATCAACGAACAAAATTTTTTCCATTAAAATATGAAATTCTTCTTTGCATGAACCTAAAATTAATTTAAAAAAGTGAAAAATAAAAATTTAAGGATAAAAAGAAAAAAAAACTTTTTTTTTCATAAACAAATTGTTAAAAACAATACTTAATATTACAATTTTTATAAAATTTTAGGTTCATGCAAAGGCCAATAAGTTAAAGAATATCCGTGTGAAATTTCAAGTCAATCGGTTGAAAACTTCGTGAGTTACGCTGCACGGCGCGGAAAAAAACGTGTTTCGAGAAAAACGCCATTTAAGTTTTTGTTCTTGAAAAGTAAAGTTTAGAGTGATTTATAATTACCCAAGCTTAATCAGCAATGCTAGGACCATAGAACAAGCCTTGTACTTCAAGGAAATCATCCATCTCGACTGTTTTTTTCTCTTTTTGAGCAGATCTGGCCTCTTTGGACGAATTTAATGAACGTCGATCTTGTGTCTTCACTCGATTGGTGTCGTACGAATCGGCGAACATTTTACATTCCAAGCCGATTGGCAGTTCCAGATCGTTCATGATTCTAAGGACAAATGAATATCCATCATTGAATATTCCTGCAGCTAAATATGCCGCAATTTCTATTATTTTTGAACCAGAATTCAAATGTTTAGGAGCTAAACGCCACAGTCGCATTAAAAGATTCGTTAGCGTTTTGAGTAAAACCGCCAATGCAACGCTCCAGTAAATCGTCTCGTGATAAATCTTCGTATATCGGAAGAATATTCTTTTGTATTTCTGGGTGTAGAGGGGCTGGATGTTCATAAGTAGCTTTGTTTGCTTGAGCAGCGTTATACGCACACCACGAGTCGGCGCCAGTGGGACAGAACTGATGTTGCGGATTTTCATCGATCGAGATCAAGTGGTAAAATGTAGCCATTATTTCTTTTTTCATGTTATCTTTTGATTCTGAATTTCTGCGTATTGCAAGGCCGTAATATTTTGTTAATTTTTTTATTAAAGCGTCAGTCAGTTTGCCTTTGCCGCCAAGTTTTGCGGTTTTTTTTATATTTCGAAGGCGACTTCCCATTCGCTTTTCCACATGGCCCACACACTCACTTTTGATAACTGCAATATCTTCGTACGGCTTAGCATATAATATAGACTTAAAAGTTTTTGTATCGCCATCCCCCACGTAATTAGTGTAACGAACACCAAATTTTTCTTCAGAACGGAGGAACATTTCGAGAACGGCGTCAACCTCCATCTTTCCCGCCGAGCCTTTGTGATTGATGGAACAATTCTCCATGTGATTTGCGCCTTCAGGGTCGTCGGCGTTATTTCGGAAATAGGTGCATGCATGGCAATAGCTACTTTTTACTACTAAATCAATTACTTTGCCTGAGTAGTAGGCAATAAGTGTCGTTACGCCGTACAATGAGGAGAAGCCGCGCTTCTTCCACGATCCATCACCACTCACAGTTAAATTTAATAACGGCTGTTCCCTCGCCTCATTTTCTTTTTTCTCATCTTCGATTGCATTTTTACTACTCACATTGAACACTTTCTTGACGGATGTGTACACATGCTGAATTATTCGATCATAAGCGTGCTGGCTTAGTCTACTGCCGAAATTCATAATACCACAGAATATATTTATTCCTTCTCGAGCAACACCAAGTAAACGCATTGCCAAAACGATTCGTCGGTTTATTTCATATGCATTGTGTAACAATGAACTTGAGGGAATCATTGTAGTTCCACATTTGCAGGTAACTGTAATTTTGAAGCCTAATCCTTTTTGGCCCGATTCCGCAAATGAAACTTTTTGCTTGCACTGTCTGCACACTAGTATGTCGGCAAGGGCAGAGAAAATGCTAATAAATTCTATTATTCGATAGCAAAAGCTATGATTGACAATAATATCGTCAGCCGACTTTTTCAATTTTCTCGCCGAGGCGCTCGTCGTTTCGTCGTTTGATTTTTCATCGACGTCCATGTCTGGCACGCTGGAAAATTGATTGCCTTCATATTTTCGACGACGAGGACGGCTAGCACGATAATTTGGATCATCAGTTGGGATCTTACGGCTCATTATTTCAAATAATCACACACTGACGCGATACAATAAACAAATACACCACGTGGCACTAAATCGTATACTAAGAGTAGGTTCTCTCTCAGCTGCTTTTGTGAAAACAAAAATGTCAGTTATACAAGCCGTCAGAAGCGACCCCAACATTTCAAAAAAGAAAATAGCAAACTTGTTTGGCTTAGAAGAAACGGTAGAGACCGTAAAGAGCGCTCGTTCGCTTACCTGCTATCGATACTTTTGCGCATCACTTTGGTGACTTTCTAGGGACATTAAGGACTTTCTGTTGAGCCCCAAACTTTGAGAATACATTTTTCAGATGCTAAATTAATTTTTAAAGCAAAAAAAAAATGCAAAAAAAAATTTTTTTACAGGAGTTTCCCCCCTTAATAAAAAGGTACTTAATTAAGTGTTTTGGAAAGCTCTCGAGATAAGCTACAAGAATATGCAATGAAAAATAGGGGGTTCCATTTAAGAAATTGAAGGTAATCTTTATGTGACCTTCAAATGACTATCCAAGGTCAAATCTAAGGTCACCGTCGGATTGCCCGGGAAAAATCCTACAACTTTTGTCTAGGTCATTTTCCTCTGTGATGCGTATTTTTCAAATTATCCAGCCGTCCCGGAACTTTTGATACACGCTGTATATGCACGGTGTCCTTGAGCATGTGCTCACGCACTTGTAAGATGGTTGAACGCAGTAAATTAAATAAAATAATCCTATTCTATGTAACGATTTTTGTAATAACAATCGAAATATTAATTATTGAAGTCGGACGAATGAGAGAAGCGCTCGAGCGCTCGAGCTATAGCACGACCCACCGTGTTAGACATTGCCTGCCGGCACGCGGCGAGAGGACGGACAGCGCGCCGCTACCCGTGGTTACCGCTATCACTATCCGCCAATTGCGCGGAGGCCGTAGATGTCGACCGACCGCTCTCTCGCAAGGTACAACCCGGCTACGCGTCGTAGATACCGCCGAGAACGGACTTGGAGCGTCGCGAGCCGCGCAGGGACTGTAGTTGCCGCCCGACCGCTCTCTCGTAGGTACCGCCGAGAACGGACTTGGTGTGTCGCAAGGAGTGGCACTCGTTTGGCCACGTTAATATTGACCACCGTCCCGATTGACCACGTTGCGATTGACCACGTTGCTATTGACCACTTCCCGATTGACCACCGTCCCGATTGACCACCGTCCCGATTGACCACGGTCCCGATTTACCGCCGTCCCGATTGACCGCCGTCCCGATTGACCGCCGTCCCGATTGACCGCCGTCCCGATTGACCGCCGTCCCGATTGACCACTGTCCCGTTTGACCACCGTCCCGATTGACCACCGTCCCGATTGACCACTGTCCCGATTGACCACAAAAAAAAATTAAATAATTAAATTAATATAACTAGTCATAAATATAATAATAAAAAAATATTTTAAAAAATAATTTAAATATTCACATAAGGTATGATTGAGATGCCCACAATTTTACAAACCTATGTGAAATCCCAGTTTGCGTTGCAAAGTACACGCACAGCTGCACAACCCGCAAACCCCCCCCCCCCCACCCTGTTGCAAACCCATGTGAAATTCGGAACGATGGTCAATCGGGACCGTGGACAATCGGGACGGTGGTCAATCGGGACGGTGGTCAATCGGGACCGTGGTCAATCGGGACCGTGGTCATTCGGGACCGTGGTCAATCGGGAAGGTGGTCAATCGGGATGGTGGTCAATCGGGATGTGGTCAATCGGGACGGTGGTCAATATTAACGTGGTCAAACGGGACGCTCCCCGTCGCGAGCAGGATTGCCGCGTAGATCGGTGAGGTTGCCCATTCTTTTATTGTGAGCCACATACGCGATTCGGTCCGCCGGCCGGCCGTTCTGCCGCCATCGCCATTTTCGTGTTTCGCGACCGCTCAGGCTCGGTGCCGAGCCGTCGATATTTGGTGAATTTTTGAGCGATCGGAGGCAAGCGACCGAGGAAAAGCGGACAGTCGTATTGTAGGCATTAATTGATAAGGCAATGTTCGTCTTTCTCCGGGTTTCGTGGTGTTCATTACGCGTAGCTATCGACCGCCGAATATCGACCGCGTGTGCGAAGGATCGCGAAAAGCGTACACCGCCCGTGTCGTCGTATCGCTGTCGTTGCTGCGTGGAACATTTCCGTAAATTATCTCAAGGCGATTCTTGCGTCTAATTGTGTGGATGTCGTCGTCGACTGTTAAGTGTGCGTGTGAACGTCTATTGTATTATATCGTATTGTGTGCGTTAGAGTATTTGCGTCTTCGTCACGCATATTACGACGGCGAATAGAGCGTAATTAGTGATAATTTGCGTCTGTCGAATGTATCGCGGTGCGGAATAATTGCAAAAGTACGACCGAGAGTGAAATTTGAGCTGCTTGCGCGGAAGAAAGAGGCGAAACACCGGCTGAGAAAAATCTCCGGCCGCCTATCGAATATCGAACATATCGCTCGCCTGTCGCATACCAGATCCGTCTTCGCAAAATTACTAATTATTTCCAACCTATGGTTAATTATGCTGTCGAATTATTAAGCTGTCGTTTAGAATTGCGAACTGGGAAATTGTGAGGAAGAGTCCGTAGCGACAAGTCGTCGATTTGGTTGCCGAAATTACGATACGTTTTGGGTGAATATTATCCGCGAATATTTCCGTGTCGAAAATCCTCTGTCTTCTGAAAAGTATCGTTCAGTCCAGCGGACTCCGGCCATAAAAACGGGCTCGGATAAAGAACAGGAATGTTTTAGCGCTCTCTTTTCGGTTGTCGATTTCGAGCGAACATTTGCTTTGACTAATGTCTTATTATCCGTGACAGGATTGATTTGATTGTGTATTTCGCTTTCTCATTTTTTTTTCTTTGAATTTATTGTGAACCGTCGTTTTCAATCTGATTTGTTCAAGTTTATTTTTACATTTTACTTTTATATTATTTCTCTATTAATAAATTTGTTATATTTCTTTGTTAAACTCGCGTAATTTATTTGAGTGTTAGTCTCTCGTGGTTGTCGGTATCCGTCTTTGCGTCTGTTGCATTTTGAATTAGTGAAGTCTCGCATAATCAATTGACTTTCTCTAAAACCCCTCCCCTCTACCGTTAGGCGAGCTAGTCGGCCCGTGGCGAAGCAGGCTATCATTTTTCGCGTTCTATGACGTTTCGTGGAAAACTGATGCGTGAAAGACCGCATCTGACGCCCAACTTATCGAGATATCGAAACGGCCTCCGGCTCGCGCGAGAACGCCCTCCTTCCCTGTTCCTCAGAGCGCGAGTATCTTAATTTCGCTATTTTTTTGACGGCGTTTTTGCTCCCCCGCGTACGCTCTCCTCCAATACCTTGAGGAGTGTTGCGAATAATTTAAATTGAAAAGAAACGTCGCAATATATATATATATATATTACTGCTAAAATTATAATAATTTACTTTGTTCAGAAATCGGAACATTCTTTCGAGTATTTTTATTTGTATTAAAAAATTTCCTTTTTAAGAGGATGCCGGACCTTCCTTTTTTACCGACAAAATTTTGTGCACGGAATACTTTTTATTAGTTGCACAGAATAATAAATACTTTTCCACAATTAAATTACACATAGCAACAAATATGAGAGTGAACCATTTTACGTTCAAAATAAAAAAAAAATAGAAAATTACAGTTTTCTTATCGGCTTCTGACATCAACTCGTAACAATATTAGCTGAATATAAAAGTTTTGCAGTTTGTACGTACAAAATAAGAGCACTCTCAACTTGGAATTTTCTGAAGAAATATAAATGAACAGTCAGAAATGCGTTTAGAAGCGTAGTAAAAATAATTACCGTGCACAAAAATTTCGTGCATATGTGTGTGTGCGAAATCGAGGCATGTGAGGGTGTTTACGACAACTAATCGGATCTCTGATCCAGTGTTGTGAGATGGGCCGGGTTTTTTCGCGCATGCGCGGCTATGTTGACTGTTAGGTTAGTAGTTACAGGTACGTATCTAGTATCTGCAGAAGGTTAGTGCGACGTGAATGCTGAAAGTTTTGGCGGGCTTAACGTGCAATAGAGGAAAAGAGAGATTGGATAGTTGTTGGTGAGTAAATATTAAAATGGATTATAATAATAATAGTAGTAATAGTAGTAGTAGTAGTAGTATTGGAAAAGGAGTTGTTAAAAAACGTAGAATTAGAAATTTTCAACATTCTTGGCTAGATGAAGATATTTTTAAAGGATGGTTAACTCCTCATCCTGTAGAGAATAGAGCGCTTTGTACTGCATGCAATAAGGTCATTAGATGTTGCAAAACAGATTTAGTGAAACACTCACAGACGGCCAAACATATTAAAATGTCAACTCATCGAATTTTAAAGCTACCGTTAGTGTTAATAGTGATTTATCGCATAAAGATAAAGTTAAACGCGCCGAAATTAAATTATCTGTTTTTTTGCGGAACACAATGTAGCTTTTTATGTAGCTGATCATTTAACTCCCTTATTAAAAAATATTTGTATAAATCCCAAAATTGTGCAAGATCTTTCACTTGGTCGAAATAAGTGTGCAAATATTGTTCAAAATATTATTGCAAAACGTGAAGTCGAGACAATTGTTCAATGTTTACAAACATGTAAATTCTCTATTTTAATCGATGAGAGTACGGATATATCGGACACTAAAGTAATGTGTTTACTTGTAAAATATGTTTCGCCTTTAAATAAAAAACTTACAACTCAATTATTAGAATTGTTATCTTTGAACGCTACTGATTGTTCCGCGAGTAAAATTTTTGAAATATTTAAAAACTTTTTAGAAGAAAAAGAAATTCCGATTAAAAATATTGTTGGAATGGCGTGCGATAATGCATCCGTTATGATTGGATGCAATAATTCTTTTATGTCTCGTTTTAAAATAGAAGTACCGGAATTAATAACGTTAAATTGCATTTGCCATTCATCTGCGATTATAGCCAGTAAAGCTTGTGAAAAGTTACCGAATTCTTGCGAAAATTTAATTAGAGGAGTTGCCTTATATTTCGGGTAGTGCGAAGAGATGTGCAATTTTGAACGAATTTCAAGATTTTTTTGAAATTGAAAAAAATAAAATATTAAAATTATCGGAAACGAGGTGGCTTTGTTTGCACAAATGCATTGTCAGACTTCTCAATAATTGGAAAGTTTTGAAAAGTTATTTTATTTTAGCAACAGTAGAGGATAAATTAAAATCTGCCGAAATTATTTTAGAGTATTTAAACGATGATTCCGTTAAAGCATATTTATTATTTTTAAAACATTCATTACATTTTTCAATAATTTCAATGCATTATTTCAATTGCGTGATATATTAATACACAAATTATACGATAGTAGTCGGGAATTGATTTTAAAAATAGCTCAAAATTTTGTAAAAATTGATATTTTAAAAGATATTAACAATTTAGATATCGATAATAAAAATAATATACAAGAAAATATATATGTAGGACCAGAATATGAGAGTGTTTTGGATACATTGTTTTTAGAATGTTCACAACAGATTAGATTGAAATGTTTGGATTTTTACATTACTGCAGTTCGAGAAATGCTTAAACGTTTGCTTTTTAGAGATACACTTTTTCAACAATTAACTTTTTTGGATCCCAAAATTGCTTTGTATGATGAAGGTAGATTAAAAATTAAAGATTTAACTTTAATCGCGAAACGAGTATTGAAAGATATTGACATTACTGATTTAGCTTTCGAATGGAGAATTTTGCCATCGAGTTTTAATGAAGAACGGAAAAAAGAATTAGCTTGTTTAGAAATACATGAAATGTGGCAAAATATTTTAAAATCTACAAATTTCGATGGGGAAAAGATGTTTCCAAATTTAGAATCATTAGTTAACGTAGTTCTTTTTTTTCCTCACTCAAATGCCGAGGCCGAACGAATATTTTCTATTGTAACAGATGTCAAAAATAAAAAAAGAAATCGATTAGCTAATGAGTTAGTCTCTTCAATTTGTGTAGTTCGGTCCAGTTTTCAAGCAAAAAATATTAATTGTATAAATTTTGAAGTTGATTCAAATCATCTAGAACTGCATAATGCACAAAATTTATATGGACAAAAAGGCAAATCTGATGGTGCTTAATATTTTTGCTTTTTGATTTATAATTTTGCTTTTTTATTTTTTTGCATAACTTTTAATTACATTTTCATCTCTAGCCAATATTTACTAATGCATGCTATATAAATGTGATATTATGCTACATAAATGTGATATAAATGTGATATTATATATGTGTATTAATTTTATTTATTTTCTAGATTTTATTTATTTCTTTCGAAAAATGTGCAATATTTTTATTTTTAAAATGAAGGAGTCTTATTATTTAATAAACTTAAGCTGTTTTAATTATAAAATAATTAAATAATATAATGAAACGTTGGTATTGTAAATAAACGTTGGTATTTATTAATTTTATTAAATTTTTAGAAATTTTTTAAAATGATTAAAAATATATTTTTTTTTATTATCTGTTATCTACGTGTATAATATTTATTTAATTTTAATATTAATATAAAGATTTTAATATTTATAAAATTAAACTTAATTTTGTATTAAATGTACTTTTGTTTTATGAATACTAGTAAGGTTTTTGGCAGTTTTCCTTACCCTTGCAACAAATGTTGGTATTCCATTTTTCTGCCAAATAAAATTTTTTATTTTGTTAAATATTTTGTTGTATATTTGATTTAAAGTTATTTTAACATCCTTTCATCATGTTTGTAACATATTCTTTCATCTTTTATAACACATACACACGCACGCACGCACACGCACACGCACGCGCGCGCGCACACACACACACACACACACACACACACACACACACACACACTTTTTGTAATTTCAGAAAAAATAAATTGACATTTATATAGTATAAAATATATACAGCATATATACACATAATTATATATATACATATACAGCGTGTCCCAAAAGTATGGACACACCTGATTTTCTTGGAAAATAAGCGTGCTAGAAAAAAACGTCAATAACAAAAGTTTCGGGAAATCAAACGGTGCAACTAAGAGAGACCTTGAGTTTAACCTTGAGCTTGACCTTCAAGGTTATTTGAAGGTCAAAGTGTTTTTTTTAATGGGAACCTCTATTTTTGATTGTATATTCTTATAGCTGACCTCGAGAGCTTTCCAAAACACTATAATAAAATATTTTTCCCTCAAGCATTTATCGAGTTATGAGGCTTCAAATCATTTCTTAATTTTACATAAACCGTAAAATATCTTGTAAAATATTCACTTTTCGATTATTTTACCTTAATACTTTTATGTACAAAATAATGAGAGGAATCAATTGGTGTAAAGAAAACATACAGTTGTTTTTAAGAAAAAATATGGAATTGTTAATTGCAAATTACATATTTTTTCTTAAAAACAACTATATGTTTTCTTTACGCCAATTGATTCCTCTCATTATTTTGTACATAAAAGTATTAAGGTAAAATAATCGAAAAGTGAATATTTTACAAGATATTTTACGGTTTATGTAAAATTAAGAAATGATTTGAAGCCTCATAACTCGATAAATGTTTGAGGGAAAAATATTTTATTATAGTGTTTTGGAAAGCTCTCGAGGTCAGCTATCAGAATATACAATCAAAAATAGGGGTTCCCATTTAAAAAAAACACTTTGACCTTCAAATAACCTTGAAGATCAAGCTCAAGGTCAAACTCAAGGTAACTCTTAGATGCACCGTTTGATTTCTCGAAACTTTTGTTATTGATGTTTTTTTCTAGCACGCTTATTTTCCAAGAAAATCAGGTGTGTCCATATTTTTGGGACATATATATATTTAGGATATATATATATACATATCCTAATATATCCATAAAATAATTTAAAAAATAATATTTTCTCTTAAATTATAAAAACTTTTGCAAAATTATAAACGGATGACCAACGTGGTACTATGGTACACCTTTTTATGTATAGAGATACTTCATTGATACTACGTTCGCCGCGCATGCGCGAAAAAACCCGGCCCGTCTCACAACATTGGTCCGGATCTCTGAAGTAATCGAATTAGATTAACAGCCATCGAAAGAATTAGCGGTCGAGCTGATTGGAAAAATTGTGAAAAACATTATAAGAAAATATAGAAGGTACTTTATTATTCTTTTAATTAATATATCTTTATTTATCAAATATGTATTAATAAACAAATGTATTATACTGGAATAAGATGTTTTCTATAAAATAAGAATAACTCTTAACCTCGCTTTATTTTAATTATTAATATAATATATAAACGATATTAATTTGCAAAATAATGCAAATAACAAAATATATGTACGTAGCAATAACAATTAAATTTTAGCATGAATTTCTTATTCATCTTGTAATTATTAATTTTTGAAAGTTTATCAATTAAATGTAATGTAATATGTAAATATGTAATATGTGAAGTTGTTATTTGTTAATATTGCTTAGACTTTTCTTTTTTTTTTTAACATGAAAATAGTAATATAAAAATTAATATTTTCTCCTGACGATAGTTTCTAATTATATGTATAAAATACATTTGATATGAGTTTTATATAAATTAAAGATGTGTAAATATAAATATGTGTAATCTGTAATTATTTATTATATATTACTATGGTGAAAAAAATCTGTATCATTGCAGAGAATACAAAATGGATATATTTTTATTATGGAATGTTTTTTAATAATGATCAAGATGATTATGAAGATGATTGGGAAATAATGCACCTAAGAGAACCACATCTCAAAATTAATCATTTCTTTGAAAATATTGTTCTTCATTATTCTTTAACAGGTAAAAATAAAGCTAAATTTTATCTATGTATTTTTATTTTCTGCATACATTTATGCAGAATAATATATAATTTTGCAACATTTATAATAATATTATTACTTTAATTTAGATTTCAAATCACATTTTCGTATTCAAAGAAATACTTTTGAACTGTTGATACAATCCTTTGGATTTGAATTATTGGAAAATAATGATTCTCCTCAATTACCACCAGCTAAGCAATTAGCTATTGCCTTATGGATTTTTGGCAATCAAGAAGTGTATAGGTTAGTATAGTTAAAAAATTTTGCAATTTTTTTGTTATTTATTTTGTCATATTATTTTAAAATCTTTTTGTTTAAAAAATTATTTTCTTCTTTAGATCCGTTGCAAATCGATTTGGAGTTTCCAAAGACTCTATATGGAGTGTTGTTTTTAATGTAGCTTACACATTACAGCGACATGTGCAAAATTATATTAAATGACCAGAAGTTCGCGAAATATTAATTATACAAGAAAAATTTGCTGCCATTAGTGATTTTCTAGGTGTGGTAGGCGTCATTGATGGCTGCCACATTCCTATTAGTGCTCCTACTGAATATCCAATTAGTTATATAAATAGAAAAGGATTTCATTCCATATTACTTCAAGGTATTTGTAATAATAAAATGCAATTTATTGATGTTATTGTGGGAATTTGTGGCAGTGTTCATGATGCCCGAGTTTGGCGATTAAGGGGATGCTGTACTCGACTGTATTATCGACAAAATTACCATTTTCGTAGTTCTGGTCTTTTGTCGCAATAATTTGACAGAATTGAAAATATTTATGTAGGATTGCAATACATACATAAATAATCCTAGGAAACTCCGATTTTATATGAAAAACGAGAAATAATTATAAAATTACAGTTTTCCTTATCCATTTTATCCTAATATGGCGTCTCGAATTGTAGACGAACTGTCAACTCGTCATAATATGTACTTCATATAAAAGCTATATAGTTTGTATGAACGTAAAAACAAGTTTGCTTGGATCGAATTATACGAAAAAACATTGTTGAACCTTTGAAATCAAAATTAGAAGTTAAATATAAAAGTATAGTATGTAGAACGATTCGTGTGTATGTATGCGTGAGTGTAGGTAAAGTGGAGTAAAAAATAGCAACAAATTAGTTCCAGGATATTACGATAGAAGATGTTCTATCTCCATCTCCATCTCTCTCTCTCTATTTGTATAAGTTATATTGAACAATAAACAACTAGATTATTTGTTCACAACAATCGACATAAATCACATACATCACTTGTGATCTTGTATATACGTATGCACATATAATTGAACGTAGTTCTACATTTGAAAAATAAGTATATTTTAATTGATAATAAGAATATTTTGAATAAGTATATTTTAATTTTAAATAATATTTAACATAAAGAAAAATTTGAAAATGAAAAAACAATAATTTAAATAATAATATTTAATATAAACTTGAATTTGAAAATGAAAAAACATTAATTTTAATAAATAATATATAACATAAGGATGAAATTGAAAATGAAAAAGCATTAATTTTAATAAATAATATTTAACATAAACATGAAAGAATAATTATAATTATTATTATACTATTTTTATTTTTTTTCAAAATATTTTAATTATTATTAATAATATTTAGTGTTTCTATATTGAGGAGTGTTTTTATATTTAGGAGATATGGAGACAAAGGATAGGGAGAAAAGAATATGCTTTGTGTATCTTTATAATTATTTACACAATATATTTATTCATATATTATATATATGCATATATTTCAATATATACAAAGTTGTTATTGTATATTAGTACCAGTATATAAGTTATTATTTATAAGTAATTATTATATTACTTATAAAAACTTATAACTACTTATTTATATAACTTATAATTACTTATAAAATTAAACACAATTTTTACTGTACTTGTACAGAATAACACTCTACATTAAACACTAACCATATATAAAAAGTTTATTTTTTCATAATGAAGATTTAGAATTTTTAAAGAAAACAAAAAGACTGCAAAATATTATACATTATTATAAGTAATTATATAATTACTTATAATAACTTACAATTACTTATTTATATAACTTATAATTATTTATAAAATTAAATATAATTTTTACTGTATTTGTACAAAATAACGCATCGTACATTAAACACTAGCCATATATAAAATGTTTATTTTTTCATAATGAAGATTTAGAATTTTTAAAGAAAACAAAAAGACTGCAAAGTATTATATTGTGAGTTATTATAAGTAATTATTATATAATTACTTATAACGTAAAATTACTTATTTATATAACTTATAATTACTTATAAAATTAAATATAATTTTTATTGTACTTGTACAGAATAACGCACCGTACATTAAATACCAGCCATATATAAAATGTTTATTTTTTCATAATAAAGATTTAGAATTTTTAAAGAAAACAAAAGGACTGCAAAATATTATACGTAATAATTACTTATAATAACTTATCTAAATCTTTATTATGAAAAAATAAACATTTTATATATGGCACAGTAAAAATTATATTTAAATCATACAGATAATGGAGAAATGACAAATATCAAAATAAAAATTTAATAAAGTAATGAAACGAAAATAAAAATTTATACGGTAATGAAACTAAACATAATATCGCATACAATACTTTGTACTTTTTTCAACATTCATTTTTTCATGAAATTCTTCTTTTTCATTTCTTCTTTTTTTTACAGAAAAGGAAGAAGTGCTTCATTTATTTAATATTCGTACTAAATCTTTTATTCTGTGTAGTTATATAATTATAAACTAATATTATTATTAATTCTTAAGATCATGATGCCAAAGATCATCATCTAAATATCAATGACTTTTTTTTATGAATAATCTTGTTTTATGTATGTTTCTTTCAGTTGCACTTTTCCTGCATTATGTCACCATTTATTCTCTTTTACTATATTTATTATAAGTTTATTATAAGTTGACTCGAATTATACATATAAATGCATTAGGTTGATTTGTAAATTTTATTTGTTCCTATTATTTAAAATAAAATGAATTAGCGTCTCTCTTTTTCTTTTGATCACTATTTTATAGTATTGTATTATGAATGAATTCAGCAGAGAAAAATCGCTTAGTAGCAATTCAACGTAATCAGTTTCTTTCAAATCTAACAATCAACATCGAACATCGAAAGAATATGACAACAATTTTCTCTGCTGAACGCGATCAATGCAGGCAAACTATTTTGTTTTACTTTTATCTAAAAACAATAGAAATATTTAATCGCTAATTTAATGATTATAAGAAAAAGGCTGTGTTTTTTTTTATACATGTACTAGTGATAATACAGCACAATGTAAATATATATGTATTGCTACACATATTTTAGTACTGCCACCGGCGTAGTTTTAAAAGTTCCACCGATGCGGACTCTGCCACCCAAGAGTGACAGTCCCAGCACCCACCGGCGTAGTTTTAAAAGTTCCACCGATGCGGACTTGCCACCCAAGAGTGACAGTCCCAGCACCCACCGGCGTAGTTTTAAAAGTTCCACCGATGCGGACTCTGCCACCCAAGAGTGACAGTCCCAGCACCCACCGGCGTAGTTTTAAAAGTTCCACCGATGCGGACTCTGCCACCCAAGAGTGACAGTCCCAGCACCCACCGGCGTAGTTTTAAAAGTTCCACCGATGCGGACTCTGCCACCCAAGAGTGACAGTCCCAGCACCCACCGGCGTAGTTTTAAAAGTTCCATCGATGCGGACTCTGCCACCCAAGAGTGACAGTCCCAGCACCCATCGGCGTAGATTTAAAAGTTCCACCGATGCGGACTCTGCTACCCAACATATGGCAGTACTAAAATATGTGTAGCAATACATATATACACATTTACATATGTATGCATATAAGAGGCTAAGACAGCATCAACTAAATACGACGGCGATTGCAAAGAGCTAGTGTTACAGAGTCGATGTCATCAGGGGCGACGTATGAAATAAAAGAAAACGATGTATGAAATAAAAGAAAATGTACATACAAATATGAAAGTAACTGCATATTTAATTATTGCATACTTTTCTTTTTACTGCATGCAGATCATAGACATAACATAGACTGCTCATAAGGTAGCGAAGAGTGTCCTCCTGAGAGAAAAAGATGATAGCATGAAGTTTATTTGTATTTCTATCTTTTTCTGGTGTACGCGTGATGCAATTTCAAGTTAAAAGTCAATAACTTGAATTTGCATCACGCATGTGTGTCAGAAAAAGACAGATACACAAATTAATTAATGCTATCCTTTTCTCTCAGGAGGATATTCTTCGCTATCTTATGAACAGTCTATGTAAATATGTCTATGATGCAGGTATAAATAATACTTGGATTTTTAAAATTTGTGAGAAAAGAGAATATGATAGAGAGAATATTATATTAGAGATGTCCAAACTTTTATTAAAATATTGATAGGTATAGTCTCTCAGTTCTAAATATTTAAAAATATAATTAGAATATATTTACTATAATATTTATCTGTTATTATTTGTAATCTGAAAATCTATTGTAATTATAACATTTTTCATTTATTCTTTTAATTCATATTTATTTTTCATTACTAATTTGATATATGACGCTAAGACATTTTATGTTTTTAGACTATAAAAACGTATGTTCTTATTGTATTTCAGAAAATTAATCAAGTCGTGCATATAGATGAAACAATCGCGCAATTTAAATATGTGTTTAAAGAACAGCAAGTCAGACAGAAAATTATTTGAAAGAAAATTGTGATTTATATCATATTTATATTCGTCAAAATGATTAATCTGTAGATGCAATTTCAAGTTAAAAGACTAGCCAAAATTGTAAATTTTAGAAGAAAATGCAACTGAAAAATAATTATTTTTTTATCAAAATATGTTAGCAATAAAAGTTTATCCATAAAAAAAATCCATAAAATGAAATTAAAAATTTTTTTCTAGTAATAAAATTTAAACGCAAAAATCGATTTTAAAAAGGTCTATACATATGCGCGTAAGGAGAAGAAAATATTACGTTCGAAGGCGTTCCGTAAGGCGGTGGTTGCGGATGAGTCGGTGCTCCGTAAGGCGGTGGTTGTGGGTGAGCCAGTGCAGCAAAATGCGGTGGTGCGCACATAAACGGCGCTGCATAAGCCGATGGTGCGTAAAACGATGGTATTGGCGATGGTGCCACATACACAGGTGGTGCAGGAATACGTGTCCTGTATTGCGCTTTGTGTCTTTGATATTCTTCTTTTTTTAATTTCTTCCTTTCCTTGGCGACTTCCCGACGCACGACTTGATTAATTCTCTGAAATATAAAATATAAAATAAGACAATAGAAAGACAAGAATAAGACAAGAAAATACGTTTTTATAGTCTAAAAACATAAAATGTCTTAGCGTCATATATCAAATTAGTAATGAAAAATAAATATGAATTACAAGAATAAATGAAAAATGTTATAATTACAATAGATTTTCAGATTACAAATAATAACAGATAAATATTATAATAAATATATTCTAATTATATTTTTAAATATTTAGAACTGAGAGACTATACCTATCAATATTTTAATAAAAGTTTGGACATCTCTAATATAATATTCTCTCTATCATATTCTCTTTTCTCACAAATTTTAAAAATCCAAGTATTATTTATACCTGTATCATAGACATATTTACATAGATTGTTTATAAGGTAGCGAAGAATATCCTCCTGAGAGAAAAGGATAGCATTAATTAATTTGTGTATCTGTCTTTTTCTGACACATGCGTGATGCAATTTCAAGTTATTGACTTTTAACTTGAAATTGCAACACGCGTACACCAGAAAAAGATAGAAACACAAATAAACTTCATGCTATCATCTTTTTCTCTCAGGAGGACACTCTTCGCTACCTTATGAGCAGTCTATGTTAATCTGTTTATGATCTGCATGCAGTAAAAGGAAAAATATGCAATAATTAAATATGCAGTTACTTACTTTCATATTTGTATGTATATTTTCCTTTATTTCATACGTCGTTGCCCCTGATGACATCGACTCTGAAACACTAGCTCTTTGCATTGTCGTATTGTCGTCGTCGTATTTAGTTGACTCTGGTGTCTTTGACTCCGTTGACTTTTGCGTAAACTTTTGCATCGTCGCCGTTGCTTTTGGCACCGTCTTATAAGTGGATTTGCGGAGATTTATCTCAGACTTCGCAATCGGAGAGAGAACATTTTTAACTCTCTCCATTGGTTCACTTCTTCCTGAAACAAATATACATTAATTAATATTTACGTATATGTGTCTATTAAACAGATTATTTTATAAAATAGTCTTTAATTACTGTCTTATTACTATTACTGTACTTAACCAACAAATATTGTTACAATTTACGTGGTTATTTATACTGTTTCTAATGATACTATTATAACAGCTAATAAATTTCTATACTAATAAAAAGTATCTACTGATAAAAAGTACTACTAATAAAGCAATATAATGTTTATACGAGCGTGTACTTACGTGTATTCATCGTGCGACGGATGGAATATTACTGCGCACTGCGGTTATCTTCCAGACACGTTCGCACTTGTTTCGGACACTCGCTTATCACGTGCACGATCCGACGTTGTCACGTGTAACATATATATGTGTCGTGTGACGAAGAAGCCAACGAACAACATTGTATAATTAGACAATTCAGTAATTGTATAATTTTATTCGTAAGTATTGCTAATTTTTTTTGTGATATTACGAAATATTATAATTATGTACAGGGCGTTTAATTTTAATCGCCCACACAGTATTTCAAAAAAATTATTATTTTAAATTTATTATTAATTTTATTCTCTTACAGCAATAAATACGAAATGAAAGAAGATTTAAAAAACAAATATCCTTCCCGCCTCCGACTTTCTCGAAAAAAAGGATGGGCAAAAAGGTATGTTTTGCATAATTATAAAAGCTTGTAGGCAGAATAGTTATGGTTGCACTTCTATTATAAAATTTAGGTACAAATAAGTAATCATATATTGTGTATCGATATATCAAATATCAAAACTTGCATATATACATATATATATATATATATATATATATATATATTATATATAATATATATCTTATAATTTTTAAAAATATCTTATTATTTTTAATTTAAAAATATTTTATTATTTTTAATTAACAAAATTAAAGTTTTATTAATTAAATTGTATAACATTAAAAATTATAATTGACTTACTAATTTATATATATTTATGTATAATTACTTTTATAAGTTTAATTTTTATATATAAATTTATATTGGTAGTTTTGATAATATTTGAAATAATAATTTTGAATATTTCTATTATTATTGTATATTTAATTTATAGAATAATAAATTGAGAAGTATTTATAGTTTATTATTTAATTTTTATAGTTTGTGAAAGGACTTTAGAGTTACCTTTATTAGTTTTAATATAATTCGATATCATGGTAATAAGTTGTATTATTTTTTTAATTTTAGAAAGTTTTAAATAGAACATATGCATGATAAAATTATTTTTTGAATAAAAATCAAATTTTCATAAAAAAACTTACTCCAATTCAAATTAAATCCGTAAATATAAATTTAAAAAAAAAGATCAATCTTATTAAAAAATAAAGATTGTAATGAAATATAATTTTTTTACTATAAATCATAAAATTCATAAAAAAAATAATTTTATCATACATATGTTCTATCTAAAACTTTCTAAAATTAAAAAAATAATACAACTCATTACCATGATATAAAATTAAATTAAAATAAATTATAGGTAACTCTAAAGTCCTTTCACAAAGTATAAAAATTTAATAATAAACTATAAATAATTTTCAATTTATTATTTTACAAATTAAATACATAATTATAAAAATATTCGAAACTATTATTTTAAATATTATTAAAACTACCAATATATTGTAAATTTATATATAAAAATTGAACTTCTCAAAATAATTATACATAAATAAATATAAATTATTAAGTCAATTATAATTTTTAATATTATATATATAGTTTAATTAATAAAACTTTAATTTTGTAAATTAAAAATATTTTTAAAAATCATAAGATATATATATATATATATATATATATATATACATATATATATATACATATAGGGTGTCCCAAAACTCATAATCAATCTTACAAAGACAGATTCCTGGTATCATTTGGAGACGATTTTTCCTCAGCAAAAATGTCAATAAAGGCCATCATTTTTTGCGTGTTCCTTATCTTTTTCATCATATATCTTTGCAATTAAGCCTTTAATTAAAACTCAACTAAAGTAAACTCTATTTAAAATTAATTGAAGAATGTGGTTTTGTTAATATTTTATTTTTGCAAAGCTTAATTTACGGAAAATCCCTTAATTCCAATCACTTATAATTCGAAAATTATTAGTGCCTCGACATTTTCATTGAGGAAAAATCGTCTTCAGATGATTCCAGGAATCTGTCTTTGAAAGATTGATTATGAGTTTTGGGACATTCTGTATATAAGCAAGTTTCGATATTTGATTTATCGATATACGATATATGATTACTAACTTGTAATCCTAAATTTTATAATAAAAGTGCTGCAACCATTACTATTCTGTCCATATATGTATGTATGTATGTATGTATGTATATACGTGTGTGTGTGTGTGTATATCCTAAAAGTTCGGCAACGGTCAAATATATCGTAAAATATGAATTTTCTTAAAAAATGTTTCAAACAAAAGTTGTAGGATTCGGAGAGGGACATAAGATAGTACCATTGGTTTGACCTTGAAGAGTTATTTGAAGGTCACATAAAGGTCACCTTCAATTTCTAAAATGGAACCTACTATTTTTCATTGCATATTCTTGTAGCTTATCTCAAGAGCTCTCCAAAACACTATAATTAAGTACCTTTTCGTTAAGTACTTTTCGAGTTATGAGGCTTGAAATAATATCTTAATTTTACATAAATCGTAATATATCTAGTAAAATATTCATTTTTCGATTATCTTGCTTTAAAACTTTTATGTACAAAATAATGAGAGAAATCAATTAGTGTAAAAAAAACACACAGTTGTTCCAAAGAAAAAATATGTAATTGTTAATTGCAAATTTTTTTTTTTTTTTTAAACAACTGTGTTTTTTTTTGCAACAATTGATTTCTCTCATTATTTTGTACATAAAAGTATCAAGGCAAGATAATCGAAAAATGAATATTTTACTAGATATATTACGATTAATGTAAAATTAAGATATTATTTCAAGCCTTATAACTCAAAAAATACTTAACAAAAAGGTACTTAATTACAATAAAACACTAGTTTTTGAGAGTTCTTGAGATAAGCTACAAGAATATGCAATGAAAAATAGTAGGTTCCATTTTAGAAATTGAAGGTGACCTTTATGTGACCTTCAAATAACTCTTCAAGGTCAAACCAATGGTACCATCTTATGTCCCCCTCCGAACCCTACAACTTTTGTTTGAAACATTTTTCAAGAAAATTCATATTTTACGATATATTTGACCGTTGCCGAACTTTTGGGACACACTATATACAGGGTGGTTCATTTTAATCCATTCAATCGAATATCTCGAAAACCAAGCCCCGGAGAGACAAATATTTAGGACAAAAGTTGTTTGGTTTCAAAAGGGCCATAAGATGGTACCATTGGTTTGACCTTGAAGACTCATTTGAGGGTCACGCGAAGGTCACTTTAATTTTTTAAAATGAAATACCCTATATATTTTTACATATTCTTGTAGCTCATCTCTAGAGCTTCCCAAAACACTGTAATAAAGTATTAATTCATCGAGCACTTTTCGAGTTATGAGGCTTAAATAATTTCTTAATTCTACATAAATAAAAAAATATTTAGTAGAATATTCATTTTTCGATTATTTTGCCTTAATAATTTTGAGTACAACGTGAGGAATCAATTAGTGTAAATAAAAAACAGTTGTTTTGAAGAAAAGATATGTAATTGTTAATTGCAAATTACAGATTTTTTTTGAAACTATTATGTGTTTTCTTTACACCAATTGATTCCTCACATTGTTCTATGCATAAAAGTATTAAGGTAAGATAATCGAAAAATGAATATTTTTCTAGATATTTTATGGTTTATATAAAATTTTATGGTTTATATGTATAAAAAAATAAGAAAATATTTCAAGCCTTATACCTCGAAGAGTACTTAATAAAAAAATACTTAATTATAGTGTTTTGGAAAGCTCTCGAGATAAAGTACAAAATATGCAAAAATATATAGAGTGTTCCATTTAAGAAATTCAAGGTGATCTTCATGTGACCTTCAAGTGACTCTTCAGGGTCAAACTAATATCACCATCTTGTGTCCCCCTTCGAACCAAACAACTTTTGTTTGAAACTTTTTTTTCTTAAGTGCTTTGCTAAAGAAATAATGTAGTGGAGCTTTTAAAATGGGACACCCTGTATAAAATATTGAAAGTGAAGTTAACGGTTTTTTTTTTCTGTGATTTTTCTTTAGCAAATAACAAATTTTTTAAATTAATCTTATATTTCGATAAAAAGAAACGTGTACCGCCAGTTCATCCATGACATATTAAAGTAAATATGAAGAACAGTTTTTTCTTATTTATTGATGAAAATAACACTTTATATAAATAGTAGTTACACAGTTAGTTAATCGTAATAATTAGTTAATAGTAATTGATGCCAGAGACATACTTCAATGTGGGCTGGTGATAATAATAAGCCGAGCCGTCTATTCTGACGTGGGCTGGTGATAATAATAATGCAGAGACGTCTATTCTGAGTGGGCTGGTAATAATAATAATGCCAGAGCGTCTATTCTGACGTGGGCTGGTGATATAATAATGCAGAGGCGTCTATTCTGACGTGGGTGGTGATAATAATAATGCCAGAGGCGTTATTTGACGTGGGTGGTGATAATAATAATGCCAGAGACGTCTATTCTGACGTGGGCTGGTGATAATAATAATGCCAGAGGCGTCTATTCTGACGTGGGCTGGTGATAATAATAATGCCAGAGGCGTCTATTCTTACGTGGGCTGGTGATAATAATAATGCCAGAGGCGTCTATTCTGACGTGGGCTGGTGATAATAATAATGCCAGAGACGTCTATTCTGACGTGGGCTGGGTGGTGATTTAATAATAATGCCAGAGGGTCTATTTGACGTGGGCTTGGTGATAATAATAATGCCAGAGGCGTCTATTCTGACGTGGGCTGGTTTCGTACAATAATGCAGAAAAGTATATCATGTTACTGGTTATATTACTTTAAAGATACTTTCAACATAATATTGTAATGTATTGATAGATTTTGTTGACAAAAAATAAGAAAAAAACTGTTCTCACTTTCAAGATTGTATCTTTTTTAAAGTTTTCTTTTTGAAAATTGAAAGGAATAATGAGTAATAATGTTTGATATGACGTTTTGAAATGCGTATAAATATTATATGATTATTTTTTCTAGCGAACAAATGCTAAACCTACAGCCGAGTTGAAAAGTCTGCGTGGTTTGTAAGTCTGCGTCTAAGCTGACTAATGTACTGAAAATTGAATCATCAAGTTTTTGTTGAATCGATTGGAATCATCAGACAAAAAAAGATGGGATTCAAACATCAGTACCAAAGTAAAAATTGCAATACGAAGATATAAAAAGCAACGTTACCCAGGTATGTTATATAGAAAAGTTTACATGCGAAGATAACAAAATTCTCATTATCGATAATAAAGGCTTTTTAGAAACAAATCGTATCCAAGAATGCATCCAAAGGCCGCAGTATTGTCGATTTCTCTTTTATATGNGAAACCGCGGAGGTCGAAACACGGGATCCGCGGAATGGTCGGAGCGAATGCAGAATTTGCAGTCATTGCAAGCGTGGGTGTCGGAGAATTTGGAGCAGGCGTACCAAAAGCAGTCATTGCAGTATAACCTTCGACAACGCGACCGTACTTTTCGCGTAGGAGATTTAGTTTTGAGACGACAACACGTATTGTCGTCTGCGGCGCAAAACGTAGCCGCAAAAAATTGACACCGAAATTCCACGGCCCGTTTAGGATTAAAAAGCGATTGTCGCCCGTAGTATGCGAGCTTGCGAGTTTGGCCGGAGTCCCGGTTGGAAAAGTTCATGTTAAAGATCTAAAGCCCTATCACCCTCCTGATCCTTCATAGATAGCTACCGATGGACCTGATGGATGCGAAGGTAGTGACCAGGACCAACCTGGAGGAGGTCCAGCGACTGTTGGGGAGCCGCTACGGCGGGATAGGAGGACGCAGACGAACCCGGCGTCCTCCCGCGAAGTTGCGGTGAAGGCGATCCCGGCAACCAGGGAGCGGGCCTCCCAAACAGAGGAGCGCCACGGGACCGCCCGCGGGGCCAACCGCTGCTGGAATTGCCAGGCGGTCGGCCACCGCTACTCGGGATGTCCCATCCCAAGGACTCCCGCCCCTTCTGTTATGGGTGCGGGCGGTCCGGAGTAAGGGTCTGCCCTCGCTGCGGGGAGGATTGGCACGACCTGGGTCCGTACAGGCCGGAGAGCAGCCACCACGTCGGCCAATTTAACCGCGCAGAGTGAGGAGAAACCCGGATTGCGACCGATCAGCCCACGAGTCCCGGCTGGGAGACCCGTCGGGTCGAGGATCCCGCACTTCACCCGCTGGCATCTCCCGCTGCCGCGGAAGACCTTAGAGCGAGAGGCGTCGGTTTTTTTTTAAATAAATTATCTTTGTAATTTATTTAGGAGTTAGTGTACCCGACCTTCTCACCCCTTTCCTCTGCGAGTTACTTGCGAGCGTGCGCCGACTATCATTTAGTGTACTCGTAATTGCGTTCCGTTATTCGTCGTTTTATCATGAGCAGTGACTGGCCAAGGCCGACCCGAGAGAGGAGCAACCCTGGATGCCGAATACGCGGCTTGTCGTCTGGAAGGCTGACCCAGAGTATAAGGTAGAGTACTTAGACGAAGTTGGTGGCTGTCGACGTTCGTCACAGCCAAGACCTCCTCGGTCCTCCCCGGAGAAGGGGGAGTTGTGACATGACGCCTGTGCGTGGTTCGTTACAGGGGCAAAGTGCCCGACCGAGAGAGCCTTATTCGGGACCTGCGTCCTTCCGCTATGACGGAGGAGCGGTCCTCTTTGCGATTTCTCTCTCATGCGTTTTCTTTTTGTGTACGCGCCTTTGCGCGCTCGTTTTGCGTTTGCGTTTCGTGTTGGCCTTTTCAGCGGATTTGGTATCGTTTCGTCTCAACCGGTCGTCGGGAAGAGGACAGCGGACAGGATGTGAGGAGATGCAGTGAGGACGGGGGTTCCGCCGACTAGAATGGAGCACATCAGGTGAATCAATTTTGTTAATTCATCTTAATTCAAATTTGTTCGCTGCTGCGAACACATGCCGGCCCCCCCGATTTATTTCTTTTAATTACCGCAACTCGGAAGAGGAGGCCCAAAGAAACTTAGAGAGGATGCGCACTCCACATGGCAACATCCCCGTGGGAGACCTCAATTCGGAGCGGCGTCGCGAGGACCCCGACCGGAACCGGCTCTACACTCGGGACCGGGAGTATAACGGGAGTCACCCTGTGGAGATCACCGTAGGATTTCCCGAACCCCGAGGAAGTCAGACGGGGCAAGGGGCGTTTGCTGCCGAGAGTATTTCTCTTTGCGGCCGAGAATTTCCGGGACCCATACAGCAGAATTACGGCCATGATAAGAATCGGCCCGTGAAGGGCGCGACACGGCCCTGCGCCAATTAGATTCGGCGAGGAAAATCGGGGGAAACGATCGCCGACGTGTCTCCCGCGGACCTCACGCACCTCACTGTTCGGCGGACTAGCAACGCAAAAGGATGCAGATCCCGTTGAGAATACCGAGAGCTTTTTCTGTTGACGATCTTCGAGGACCTTTCTGGTGAGACGAACGATCTTTCTGTAAGGCCAACAATTTCGCTGCCGCTCGGGTGAATTGTGTCGGGCCCTCGATTTTACGTATCAGATAATATCGATTATTCGCGTTTGTCGCACGTGGTCCATACGCCATTAACATCTCCGTTCTTTCGCGATTTGGGAAACACGCGAATAATAGAGAGGCCGAGCGATCCGAGCTTTTGTTGCAGGACCGCTGCTTCCCCGGGAAACGCCTCCAGTCACCGTGTCATATTTCGCGTTGTCGTATATTGTAAATTGTCCGCGTTTTCGTGAGATCTATCGTCGTTGTGAGCTTATTTCGTCGTTATTAGCATAATCTGTGCGTTTCGGCTGTCGTAGTTTGTCGGAAAATTTTTATGTTTCGACCGAAACTCGTCGTATTAACGTAACGTCGTTGTATTGCGCCGTACGCCCTGCCGCATTCCATCGCGCGGGGCTCGCGAAGTATCGATTGCTATCGGGTAGATCTCGGGCGAACGAGAACAGTATCGCGAGTGCGATTAATTGCCGCACTTTCATTAACCCGTCGGCTAATAATCTATTTGTCTTTCCCGGCTTTTCACAATAGACACGCATCGACCGCGTGATCCATGCTCTGTCTCGCTCGCTCTCGATCGCGTCCGTGCGCATCGATAGCACTGTCCTTGTCTCGCTCACGGGACTCGCCGCCGTAATATAAAACGTCGTAAATAAAACAAATTTCACCGAATTGCGACTGGTTGTGCGCGTGAAATTATGTCAAAATGGCAACCATATGATTAAATACATTTTTTATTTTATTCGATTTTCTTTTCTCGACGAAATATATGTTACGAATTTTTATGATTACTATTAGTTTTCTCTTAGTGTTACAACCGTTCTCGACCTCCTCTCCCCCGCTCTTCGCGAACTCCACGCCTCTACCGACACTGTTTGCGTGAGCTACCGAGATTTCGGGCCGTCATGATCGGCCTTCCGATTTTCTTTGCGATTAATTAGCGTTTCGCGCGGCGCGGATATTCCCGCCTGGCGCCCAGAAATTCTTGTTTTTTTTTTTTGATGCGACCGCCGAGTCGACGGAGGGTGATCATGCCGAAGGTGTGCCGTGAATCAACACCATCGGTCCTCTTAATAACTTCCCCGTTCAGAAAAAAAAAGAAATTTCACGGTCACAGTACATAAATAATCTTTTTCTGCGTAATCATAACTTGTATGAATAGATTACTTGGAAGAATAAGGTTTAGATGTTGCATGGATGTAGGAAAAGAGTAACATCATATTTGTAAAATTGGAAATATATTTGAAGTTTTGGGAGGATGTACTATATATGTTGATGCTGCCTTATAAAATAATATATATTACGATACGCAACAAACGTGTATTAAACTTTTATGACGATTATATTTTATTATTTACTCATTACATATTTTATATATATATACATATATCTGTTTAAGTTTCCGAATTTTTAACTTCTTTTTTTTCTATTTAAACCTAGTAATGGCTAAATTTCACTTTAAATTTCATTTTGTTTAAGATAGAAATGGTTTATTTTAATTAAATCTGAATTTCTAAAATTTTCTTTGATTCTTCATACGTAAAATAAAATTTTACTGTATAATAAATAATAATGCAATAATAATGAAATCTATAAGAGTAAATATGTATTGATAAATCTTAATTAAATCAATAATTTTGACGTAAAATATGTAGTAACATACCGGATGGCAATTAATAAATGATTTAGTGGTACAAAAGTGTAGTTGGCCCAGAAGTGCTAAAAATGCATATATATTTTTTGCAGAAAATATAAATAAATTTTACAAAAAGATGTGAAATTTTTCCAAAAAAAACCTTAAAAAGGTAAAAAAAATATGCCAAGTACATAAAAATATTCCACCTTGTATGCAACAAAACATTTAATAAAAAATACCCTTATAATAAATAATTTATAAAAATTTTCCCTCAAAAAATATATATAATTTTCCTAAAAAAAATCAAAACTAAATATGAAATCAATGATTAATTAGCCAAGTACATTGAAGCAATTGATAAGGATTTTTAATTTGAAATATTTGTCACAAATTCAATCTTGCATTTATATATTAGATTCTCGACAAAATAAAAATGAATTTCAAAATAAGTTACAAGTAAATTTGGAACTAAAAAAATTAAGACCAAAATAACTTACAAAAACTTGGCATACTCCGGATCGTATTATAATTCACATATTTCTATAATTGAAATTAATTACAGGTATATAATTCGCAAACTTTGTAAAATTATATGTATTATAATGTGACCCGAGCACGCCAAGTTTTTGTAAGTTGTTTTGGTCTTAATTTTTTTAGTTCTAAATTTACTTGGAACTTATTTTGAATTTTATTTTTATTTTGTCGAGAATCTAATATATAAATGCAAGATTGAATTTGTGACAAATATTTCAAATTAGAAATCCCTATCAATTGCTTCAATGTACATGGCTAATTAATCATTGATTTCATATTTAATTTTGATTTTTTTTAGGAAAATAATATATATTTTTTGAGGGAAAATTTTTATAAATTATTTATTATAAGGGTATTTTTTTTAATTAAACGTTTTGTTGCATACAAGGTGGAATATTTTTTATGTACTTGGCGTATTTTTTTTACCTTTGTAATATATTTGTCCACAACTAAATACAGAATTTCCAGCCTCTACAACAGCATGTTTTAAACTCAGGCCTTGACTTTTATGAATAGTCATACCATAACTTAAACATATAGGAAATTGTTTTCTTATAACAAACACTCTATTCATTACTTCAAACTTAACGCTTATGCGTTCTATATGTTCTATTCTGATGACACTATTTTTATTTTTTCTACTTCATTGTCTATTGCACTACGCATAATTGATGTAATTGTACCAATTGTATCATTTACAAGACTTAAATTAACATCGATTTCTTCTAACCATTATACGTGCACCTAATTTTATAGTTATAATTCTTGCTAATCCAGCTGTTCGAGAACTATCATCATCATCTTTACTTAATATCTTCATAACTTTTTTCTTTAAATATGATGCACATTCTGCTAGATCTTGAGCAACAGTTCTATTTCAAGTTTTATTTCATTCGAAGAAATACGATTTAACATTGCAGTATGTAAAACATTATATAATTGGCATTAAACAAACTGTATCTATTGGTAAGCTTTGCAAATAATCACATAATTCTTGTAATCGGTCATCACAATTAGTTTCTTTAAAATTTATTTTCCTATTTTCTAAAATAGTTACATCTGTACCTGTTACTGTTCCAACACGAATTCTCGTTAATATATCTCGATAAGAATTATCACCTTGTTGTCGCACGTTAATTTGTAATTCATCATAGCTAAATAAAGTCCATAAATTTACAGATCCCATTGCACCAATATACTTTTCAATTTTTAGTTTAGATAATTCAATAAAAGGCGGATCCTCATGCATAGGTGGAAGTTGTAATAACTCTCCAGAAAGAAGTATATGTTTCTTGCCGAACCATCCATTATTACAATCGATTAAATATTTCTGTTAATCGAAGATGTATATACATTAAAGTGATATTTGAAATCACTGAAACTTCATCGATAATTATTAAAACAACATTTTTAAGTTCGTCTCGTATAATTTTAAGCACTATATCAGAAAGTTGTTTATATTTGGCAGTATGGCTATGTTCTACTGGTAACTGAAATAATCTGTGAATAGTAAGTCCATCAATATTAAAAGCTGTTATACCAGTTGGTGCAGTTACTGCTGTATCTTTTCCTATATACTTTTTGATCCAGAATCTAATAGTTTTTATCAAAAAACTCTTTCCAGTACCACCCTCACCGCTTACATAAAGTCTAAGAATTTCATTATTTTCATCAGATATGCCAGAAGTAATTCTATCAAAGATTCGTTTTTGATCAGTATTTAATTGCGTCACCATTTCATCGACATTAACTTCATCAACTTTATTGCCAATATCTTTAAAGTCTTTCATAGCTCCTTCAACTTCGATAGAAGCACATTCTAATGCAACAATTATCAAAGCAGTCATTTTTATCTTCATCTTTTGTAATTTCTGATTTTTCTGAATTTTTTTCTCAATTAATTCTTGAATATTATCCATACCTTGCTGAATGTCAGTTATTCTTTCGTGATACTGAAGAGCATCTTTCAATTTAAATTGTATTAAAGAAAATGCTTCTGCATAACTATCACATTCATTTTTTAATTCAGTAATATCGCTCCAAGGAAATAATAACAATAATGAGAAATAGTAACGCTCTGGCTGAGTGTGCACTTTGCATTTGTAATGATTGATAAGATATCCACGTTTACGTTTTTTTAAATATAAAGATTCATCAAGCACGTAATACTCTAATGTCTTAGAGTTGGTTTAGTTTTCACAATATCATACCATTTTGCATAATCATATAAATTAGTAGATTCTAATTCTTTAGGTCTGCTTGTATAATATGTATCAATTAAAGAAGGATAAAAAATATCCACAGATTCAGAATCTAATATTTCAATCTCTTTGCAAGATTTAAGTTTTCTACTCCTAATCATATTTACATCTAACCATCTTATAGTCGTTTCCTTGTCAGTACCATATAATGGTATTCCTAACAAAGAATCAGCAGCTTCAAGAGCTTCACATTCTCTATAATTGAACATACGTATTCCAATATTCCAAATATAATTTCTTAATGATTTTGTTGAATTTATCTTTTCAAATGTATTTTCGGCGTTATTGCTCTTCTCTGCTTTAGAAACATATTTCGTAGCATACCAAGTCAATAATGTAGATTCTTCACCTACAAATTGAATATCCATGTTTCCTTCCCAAGCAGTAAGAATAACTGGATTTTAATCATTAATATTAATTTCCTTTTTAGATCGTGGCAAATCGTATAGTCTGCTTTTTGTTTTCAACTTTCTTCTATCCGCTATTGAAACAGCAACATCTCTAAGTTTCAAAGTGTCTGTTATGAGTCGTGAAAAACCAAATCTGCATACTTTCGAAAAACTTATTTTAGTTTTTTTGCTACGCAAGCAGTAATTATTATGTTTATGTCGTTGATGTGTATTTACACGTCGATATAATTCAGGTGATAACTCTTTATTTGGCATTCTACAAGTGGCATATTTTAAGATAAAAGATGCAATATTCTTATTAGATGATGTGCCAATTATCGGGGCATCTTTTATCTAAATTAATAAATAAAAATGTTGCATATCTCTACCTTGATATTCATGACGCCAAAAATAATGAGTGACTTCTCCGATTGGATTATCAGGTCAACAAATAAAATCAAGCATAGCTTTAAATTTATTATTCACGAATCTCGAAGTTGATACAAGATCGAAAGCAATAAGTTCGTTTGCAGATTTTTGATTGACAGTTGGTTCATTCATCTCTCGAAGATATTCTATCAAATCTGTCCATAACCACTCACTGAGAGTAAGAAACCAAGTAGCAGGTCCATAATTACATATCATACAGTGCAAATTACTTCTAGGTATTGTCCAATATTGTTCTGTATTCCGTAACTTGGAAAATATAATGTTTAAGTTAGATTCAAGCTGCTGATTAGATAATTGCTCCAAATAAGAAGCAGCTGTGTATCTTTCACGAGGATTGGTAATATTCATTTTATGAAATATTCCACTATTTAATTGTCGCATATTATTATCATGTAATAAATAGAAAAGATATTGTATGTTTAATCTAAATTGTGAGTGTTGTGACATAAGTCTCATTTTAATATATTCAAAATCAGTTATACGGACACTTCTAGTTTCATGCTGCCCATTCACATCATATGGATATAAATCAGAAAAATATTTTATATCCAAATCTTTAGTACGATTATCCAATGGAACATCTTGAATTTTTACCATTTGATAAAGCATAGTTGCAGATTCATTTATTCTTTTTTCATACATAGGATATATTGTAAATTGTTCATAATATTGATCTGTTTGCCACATTTGAGTCATTAATGCCTTGTATTTTTCCTTAGATGTGTTATTTTTTCATTTTCTTCGTTATCTTTTTCTAAATTTTTGTCATAAAGTTTTAAAAAATCATGCTCTTGAAACTTTACATTTTGTAATTCAGAATGGAACAAATTTTCAGGAGATGTTGGTAGTATAATATCTGAATATATAGGATTATTTTGTTTTAACCATATTAAGGCAGTCCATACTTTTTTTACATCGACTAATTTCTCCCAAATTATATTTGCTTTAGTTGGAATACCACGAACTAATATATGTAATTCATGATTTAGATTAATAGGTTCAGTCGAAGGACAAATTTTTTTTAAGGTTTCGTTTAACGGCAGCCGCAAATGAAATGTTCTGCCTTTCACTTTTGAAATTATTTCTTATGCGATAGATTTTTATTCATTATCGTATGCGCTCTTTGCACAGTTTGGAATGCTTTCGCTCGTTGTATAAGAATTCGTTCATATTCATTTAATGTTGTTATTTCTTTGGTATTGGTAGAATTTCAAGTTTATTGGTTCTACATGTTGGTGGCAATTTGTTCTTTTTGAAATATTGATCACAAAATTTACAAATAATACAATTTTTTTCATTTCTAATCCTACATCATTAATAAAATTATTCCAAACTGTTTTATGATTTTTCTTATCAATTTTTATCATAATATCTTTTTTGAAACAATATTTTACACAAGAAATACAGGCATATTTTGGAACATCGTTTCGTAAATGCTTTAAAAGCTAATTTCATCCTCATTTAAATTAATTTCCGTAATCACCTGTGCAAAAGCTTTTGCTTTTTGTTGAACCTTAATTAGTATATCTTGAAGTGCATTTATATCAACATCATTTAATGCTTTATGTAATTTATTTAGTTTTTTATTAAAATTGATTAAATTATGTATTAATCTTTTAATATATTGTATCATTGGATAATGGGGGAATATTATTTCAATAGGTAAAAACCATGATTTACATACTTATAGTCAATATAACAGCAGTGAGAATGACCTTGTCACGTGTGATTTCCGCATGATTTGTCGTCGGATAGCAGGAATCGGAAATCCGGGTTCGGTAGGTTTTTCAAAAGAGCGAGAGCGTGTGTAGGCTAAAAGAAATGTGTTTATTGGTTGTATGTAATACAGTGTACGTGTGTACGCGTGTAGGATCGTGAGCGCGTGTTGTGAACGTGTTCGATCGCGATATTCGGCGCGAGACGCAAGTTAGATGTTCGACGCAATATGCAGATTAATGCACGTCGTGCGCGCGTGATATAACGATACTGGATTGCACTAAGGATCGTACAATAGTTTTTAGTCGTGTGTATTTTGAATATAATGCGCTTTTGGATCGTATTGATATCTTTAAATGCTATTTACAGCGCGTGTTTTGATTACGGCGCGGTCAATGACCGTTTGACGTCGCGCGTATGGTTTTTATGTATGCGTGTCTGAAGGATCGGTCTAGTCGGCATTTTGCGCTGGTTTACGGGGAACGCGCGCTATATTTCCGCGAAATGGTTCGTATGTGTTTACGAGAAATGCGCGCTGTAGTCCCGCGAAATTATTCGTATGCGTTTGTGAAGAATTGTAATTCTCGGTAAGCTAAGGAGAGTTTTCCGGGAACGCAGTGCTGACGAGAATAACTCGTCCGAGGTAGCTCTCCTCTCTGCCTCGTGAATAGATGCACTAGCGTCTGGCGGTCGAATTATAGACCGGTGGTCGAGAACTCTCGACGGAATCAGAATGCACTCTGATTCCTTTTCCTGGTCGGATTATTGATCGGATGGATAGATCTTGATCGAGGATTGAGAGTGCTCAATGGAGGAAGAGTTCGCTCTACCTCCTTTCCTCGAAGCTAGATTTCTTTGTGTAGGAGCGGTCTAGATTTCGGAGCTGCTTCACTGTCGTGAGCTGATCGGAAAAAGGTAATTAGTGTGCCGAATGTGCCTGTTTTATATCGGCTTAATTGCCCGCGTCGGCGCGCGGCGGTATTACCCCTTCCGAACGGGTTACGGAAAGCGGTACGGTCGCGAGCCCGCTCGGAGGGGTTCGGGATGTGCGCCGAGCGTGGGTTTTCGCCGGTCGCCATATCGGGACACGTCGGCAACACTCGGCGGTATTCAGCTCCTTTTTTGAAAGCATTAAAGAAGTTTAAAAAAATGTGGGCACACCGCGTCCTTGCCTATGCCCGGTGTTCTGCCGAGCGGCAGCTTCCGGCGGATCGCATGCCGGGTAGATACGATGCATCTATGGGGGTGCACGGGGTGCATCGTTACAACCTACTTTGTTGTCTTGACGTATTTGATTGGAACAATTATAACATAAAATTTTTTTGTCGAAGAGTCTGTAACGTACAGTTTAAAAATTTTTCAAAGCAACACTTCATATCGTTAATAATGATCTCTTCCATTTTACAAAGAGAACTATAGCGCTATGTTTTTCTGGGTTTATGTTTTGATTCTATTAAAAGTAAAATATTAATTGCTTTACTTTCAGAATCCATTATAATAGGTTTAGAAATATTATATACATGATAGATAGTTTCTGCAAAATATAATTCCGAAGAAGCGGTATGTTTATCTTGTCCGCAAAACATATTTACGTAATCTCTACTAAATTTTGATAAAGAACATTTTGTTGCATGTGTCAGACAAACTTCAATTTTTTGTTTACATTTATTAAATATTTTTCTCATTTGCAGAATATAATTTTTTCTTATATAAAAGCACCATTTTGTTATACGTTCAGCCTCCAATCTATTGTCAGACAATGACGACATTCTAAGAAGCTTTGATATGTTTCTAATATACTTTTCTTTATTATACTTTATATTCTGCTTATTTTTATATAATAGTATATTGTTTTTATCTAATCCATAATATTCTTTTTTCAATTTCTTTATATCATTTTTATGTTTTTCATAATATTCCTTTCTCGATTTCTTAATATCATTTCTCTGTTTTTTATAATATTTATTGTTCGATTTTTTTATATCATTTTTGTATTTTTTATAATATTCTTTCTTTGATTTCTTTATATCATTTTTGTATTTTTCATAATATACCTTATTGAATTTTTTAATGTTATTTTTATGTTTTTCATTATATAAATTTTTTTAATTAAGAAATTGTTTCTATGTAATTCATATTTTTTATTAAAAATGTTTTTTTTTTATTTACGCATATACGCATATTATTTGCGCATATTACGCTCGATAGTTTTGACAATTATTTCTTTCGATACACATATCCTGCAAAAAATATTATCGCATTTTCATCATAATTATTGAGTATACTTACATTTTCTGTGTCTATATCACATTCTTCAAGAATGTCTGCATGTTTATTAAATAAATTTGTTATCGAGGCAACATCATCATCATCAATATCATTATCAATGATAGCAACATTATTTTTACTCATACGATTTTCAACCGTCTTAATAAGCTGATTTGGTTTATTAATGAGAGCCTCACTTTCATGACATTGCACATTTCCTTTATCACTTGTTTCAATGTAATCTGTGGAAATTATATGCCTGAATGATAATCGAACCATTCTTGCTGTTGAATTAGGATTAAATCTTCCACGTTGCCGAATTTTTGAAAACAAATGTTCTACCGCATCTTGGTTGCATAAACATGTTGCAAGTTCAAATCCTTCATTTTTACTTGCAAGTTCCTTATACAGAGAAAGAATTGCTTGTGTCGTAATGGCAAAACCTTTGAAGCAAGGAACTTGACTTATTTTATTCGGAAACTTGGACCATCCTAGGGACCGTTGCATAAAGTTTGATAAAAATCTTCAATGTCAGGACTTTTTCTTGACAATGGCCGTTTTCCACCAAATGTGTGACATTAAAACTATATGAATTACAAGCATCAATTACGTTGTTCGCGAATGAGTTATTCGACACGATAGGCGCGACAGAAAAGGTCTTGGACTCGGACACTGCACAATTGAGAAAAAACAAGCCACGACACGTATGATTTTTTTTTTTTTTTTTTTTATTGGCCGCCGATGAGGTCAGGAAATAGCCTGTTAGCGTTTGTCATGCGCGCAACTTTTCCCGATCAGCTGATTGGCGATCAGCTGATCGTGACGCACGGGCGCGCATGCCCGTTCGTTGTGCGGATTTCGTCGACAGTTGACAATGTTATTGTCAACTGTTGTCACTGAGCGTTTTTGTGCGTCGCAAAAAAAGAGAGATGGCTTGAACGGTTGGCCTTTTGTCAACAATTGATTTTTCGAGAAGTTTCTCGCCGCCCGTTAATTTCGAATTTTCGGGATTATGATGGAAAATGCGGATTTCATTGTTACGCGAATTTTTCCGCATATGCATTTCGAACATACGTTGTTCATATGCTCTGCAAAATCAGCTGTTGCTTTCCAAATACTTGAATCTAATTCTTTATCATCACCAGCTATTTTAATTGCAGCTGCGAATGTATAATTGAAATGCTAAATAATTGAAATGCTCTTTTCACATTCATAGCTTCAAAATAATTCGGACGAATGTGTGCTTGTGTAATATGGGATAATAAATTTGAGCCTTCTTTTGTCGCATTATCGCACCAGGTTTTTGCAACAGGTCTTTACAAAATCAGAATATGATGCGATTATTTCTCCTTTGCAATATATCTTGTCATGCGTTCTAAGGAAACTCGCTAGTCTTTTTACTACATGCGGAAAATCATATGAAGCATGATATCTTTTATTATTGTGCATGAAATACGGTTCTTGGACATCAACGCCTAGTTGACTATAAGTGGCTTCATTATTTGTATCTTGATCACATGTTACTAGTTTCACGTCAGCACCTGTTTCAATCAATTTATCCAGACACATGACTAAGTACACTATTTCATGTGATCTCATACATTTGCCTTCTAAAAAATATGCCAATGGTTGCCCAGTCAGAAATGTATAGTTGTTGTGATGTCGAATTAACGTCAAAAACCAATGTTGAAATAAAGTTGAAATTTTGATCGAATCGACATCGAAATAGTACAAAATTTGGACGAATTTTCGACTATGATTTCGACATAATTTCAATGTTGAATCAACCAGTTTATTAATATATATTTCAATAATTAATGCTTTTATAAAAAAAGTAACTTTATGTAATCATTATAATCATATCAAAAATAATTTTTCTTTTACTTTTATAAAATTTTTATTGCACGCTATATTTATTTAAAATAATATTGACAGAGTTTATTATCATATAATATTATATCATATATTATATTATAAAATAATGAACGCAAAAATAATAGCCTTATCTATTTCTATTCTCTTTAAATCACAAATGTTAAAAGATGAGTATACTAGGAAAAAAGCGAATTTTTGTTTTGATTTGCATATTAAGACCCGGTTCAGAAACGTCGGTTAATTTTAACCTCCGATTAAATTATATCTTTGTATCTTTTTAAGAACGTATTTGAAAAGAAACAAAGATATAGTTTAACCAGAGGTTAAAGTTATAACCGACGTTTGTGGAATCGGGTCTAAGGTAAATGTACGAATTATCCTGCGATTATCAAACAAAAAAAAATATATTGCATATTTCTCTAGATAATTGTAAACTGAAATAAAAACTAAATATCACATACTAAAAACAAAATTAAATATCACATACTCGTTACAGTTAAAAATAATGTTGGCTGCGTTCAGCAGAAAAAGCATCGGTAATTATTTACATTAAGGGAGTCACCCCCGATTTCAATAATTTTTATTTATGTTATCAAGGTCATTGCCCTGAGTAATATTATGAAGGTTTTAAGCCGCGCTCGTTATTCGTTAAACAGTTATAACAACTTAAAGTTTCAAAATTTTAATGCTTTTTACCGCAAGAAATTGTCTATTATACGATTCTGTTGAAGAATGTAAACATGTTTACTTTCTTTAAAGCAGGTATACAGTCATGAATATATCCCGAAAGCAGGGGGTGGACCTCGCTTCGCATAAAAAGTACAGTTATGGACCTCGTTTCGTACCGAAAGCAGGGAGTGACATAGGAAAATAATTTGCATTTTTAAAGTATTTTTGTTTTATTTAATTATTTATTCTTGTATATTTTCATCTATGGGATATATAACAGACATTATTTGAAAGAAAGCGTCCAAACATTCATCAAAATCAAAATTTTTTTTAAATACAAATTCTGCCAAATAATGGTCAAAATGATTTTCTCTGCGACCATATCGAGGAACAGTTCCACGAATATCTCTCCACAATCGTTCGATATTTTGCGTATGGACACCCGTGTCTGGATCAACAAAATTTATTGAATGGTTCACTACACCGTGCTGGTAAATTTTTTTGTCTATTTGATGGTATGCTTTCCAACAGTCACTGTAAATTATTGATCCAGGAAGAACGTATTTTTTAATTAATGGAAGTAGCACTTCTGTCTTACGAGATGGAATAGGTAAAACAAATATCTTTTTTGAGCGACGTTCTATACCACCAAAAAGCCACTGGCCGGTGATTAGACGTCCGCGATTGTATTTGCGACGTCCGAACTTCGCTTCATCAATTTCGACAATAATTCCGTTCCCGCCAATTTGAGCTTGTTTATTAATCAACCATTGATTCATAAGCTACAATGCAAAATTGTTAGAATTAAATATCATAACATGTGCTTTTATATATAAATATTTAATATATATTAATATGGTAAATGTTTACAAAAAGAACAACCTCGTATTGACAAAATATATCAATATTTTGTCAATACTTGAGAAGGCGGATGGCTAAAAAACTCTACAAAAAAGGTTATATGCATTTTTTTCATAAACCTACTATTTTAGCTGTTATATAAAAAATAATTTAAATATTCACATAAGGTAAGAGTTGCCCACAGTTTTATAAACCTATGTGAAGTCCCAGTTTGCGCAAAGTACACGCACAGACTGCACACCCCCCCCCACCCCACCCCGTTGCAAACTTATGTGAAATCTCCCTTTGCATGGAAAAGTGTGTCCTGAAATCCATTTGCCTGCTAAATAAATTATAATTACCTCTCGGCAAAAGTTATTCCAATCAACTATTGTGCGTGATGAAATATTGAGTTCGTTCATAAGAAATATTTGTCGAGGACTGTTCATCATTAACACATAACAGATTAATCGACAAATAGTATCAATAGTAAGACGTGAAAACCAAGTCTTATCTAAGGCACTTATTTTAAAATTACAAACAACTCGTTTCCGTTTCTGCTTTCGCGTTTGTTTGTAATAGTTTTGCGTACAATGAAAAATAAGCCCTGACTCAATTTGCAGTTCTATAATATTTTCACAACGCGGGCATTTTACCTTTTTACGAATAACATTTTTAGCACATAAATACTCTAACAATTCATTGTACTTTGTGGTTAAAGTAAGAAACTCGTAAAATTTCATTTTGGAGTGCTCTGATGTTAACAGTACAACGATTTGTTCTGTACTGATTCATTCTTTCTCGAAAACAATTGTAAGAATTTGAACATTTTAGTAAAAAAAGTAAACATAAACAATGTACGGACCTTTCAGTACAAAGCATAATATGAAAACGTATAATATATACACATGCATGTGCACACACGCAACAAACACATACACACATAAAACATATATTCATATATATGGTGTACAGAAATTACATATTGTTCATTATACTTTTTTTCTTAATAACTTTTTAATAAACAACGAAAGCGGCCTAAAACTATACATACAATATGTACACATACGTATATATATGTATACATGTATATATACATATATACATCTATACGGTGTCAAAAAATTACAATTTAAAATTTTTTTAATTTAACTTATTTTGTTAATAACTTTTTAACGAATAACGAGCGCGGCTTAAAACCTTCATAATATTACTCAGGGCAATGACCTTCATAACATACGTAAAAATTATTGAAATCGGAGGTGACTCCCTTAATGTAAATAATTACCAAAGCATCTTTGCAACTGTTGTAAAATTCGTGCATATATGCTCTTAGATTCAGTTAAGATGAAGAGAATGTACCAATCAGATGCACAAATTTTATAACAGTTGCAAAGCTGCTTTTTTTGCTGAACGCGGCCGATAGACTTTAAAGCATTTTTATGTTTGGTAAAGTATCTTATGCATAATTACATATATCTAGTTATAATCTTATTATAAATTGAATATCACATATTAGACGATATATTATTTTGTTCTCTTGCCCATTGTTCCATCATCCTGCCGACGCCAAGAAGCTTGCTTCAGCCAAGATGAAGTTGCTGCAGCAATCTCAATTAATTCTGCCTGTGGCTTCTTGCTTAAAATAACACCTGAAAATGCAACACATTTTATGTTTTGCAATTTCTTTTAAAAGTTTGCATAAAAATACGACCACTAAATTAATGATAGCAAAAAGAAAATAAAAGATTTAAAGGCTAAAACAAAATAATTATAATAATATATTAGAGATTAAATAAAAGTCAAATGCAGAAAATACATAAAAAATAATACAAATACAGTATGAGTTAGGTTTTAGGTTCATATGATTATTAAATCACAGAAGATATATACAGGGTGACCCATTTTAACTTAGGCAGCCAAATAACTCGAAAAATAAGCACACTACGAAAAAATGGTTAGAATCAAAATTTCGTCATTTCGAGGGGGACGTACAATGATGTTAAAATCAGCCCCCCATCCCTACCCCTGGACGGTGAGGAGGGGCAAGTTTGAAATCTTAAATGGAACCCCCTATTTTTCATTGCATATTCTTGTAGCTTATCTCGAGAGCTTTCCAAAACACTATAATTAAGTACCTTTTTATTAAGTACTTTTTGAGTTATAAGGCTTGAAATAATTTCTTAATTTTACATAAACCATAAAATATCTAGTAAACCATTCATTTTTCGATTATCTTACCTTCATACTTTTATGTACAAAATAATGAGAGGAATCAATTGGTGTAAAGAAAACACATAGTTGTTTCTAAGAAAAAATATGTAATTTGCAATTAACAATTCCATATTTTTTCTTAAAAACAACTGTATGTTTTCTTTACACCAATTGATTCCTCTCATTATTTTGTACATAAAAGTATGAAGGTAAGATAATCGAAAAATGAATGGTTTACTAGATATTTTATGGTTTATGTAAAATTAAGAAATTATTTTAAGCCTTATACCTCAAAAAGTACTTAATAAAAAGGTACTTAATTATAGTGTTTTGGAAAGCTCTCGAGATAAGCTACAAGAATATGCAATGAAAAATAGGGGGTTCCATTTAAGATTTCAAACTTGCCCCCCCTCACCGCCCAGGGGGAGGGGTGGGGGGCTGATTTTAACGTCATTGTACGTCCCCCTCGAAATGACGAAATTTTGATTCTAACCATTTTTTCGTAGTGTGCTTATTTTTCGAGTTATTTGGCTGCCTAAGTTAAAATGGGTCACCCTGTATAAGCTTCATGAGCCGTTACAATTGTTGGTACAAAATAATTTTTTATTTTTCTATTATAAAGTTTTTTAATCCATCAAAAATCGATTTAGATAAACGATATTTCTTCGGAAATATTAAATTAAATTATTTAAACAAGGATGATAAAAAGAGAAAAATATGCAAGAAAAATATTGGATGCGAGTTACTAGAAGTCGAACGCAATCTTTCGGGAGAGAGAATTGTAGTCAGTATAGTTTAATTGAGAAAACATTCATTCTTATTTAATTAATTTAATTTGGTATTTTCAAAAAGAGATCATTTATTTAAATGTATCCTTTGTGAATTAAAAAAATTATTAATAGAAGAATTTATTGCTCACCAACCTCGGTGATTCATAAAACCTATATCCTATATATACTTATTATCTTCTATATGTAGAATTTAATAAAAAGAAATGCTTATTTAAGTAAAAAAAATCGAAGATAATTTAACAAATAATAATTTAAAAGAAATATTTTTATAATATAAATATTGTTATTAATATAAATATTGTTATTAATAATAGTGTTAAGTTAATTTCAAGTAATTTTTACCTTCAACAACTTCATATAATGTTAACTTTTCAAAACATTTTTTGGACGGGTTACCACCACCTTTCAAATTGAACTCTGATGCTAATGTGTTTGAAATAAGCTTCTTTAACACTTTATATGTGGCTTCTTTAATATTATCCTTAGAGCCAATAATTTGACTCATATAACAAATCTATAAACAGAATATTAATAATTAAACAAATAAAAAACATTTAGAACGTAGAACAATAAAAAACAAAATTAAATATAGCTTACAGTTCCAGTTATGTTATCATTTTCTGATAAAAATGTTTCAAATTTGTTTAACTCTTCATTAGTTGTTATTGGAAGCGAAGGAAGATCTGTTGGTCTTATTATCCTTTTTTCATTTGGAAGAAGAAAGCGATTTAATCTACTTAAATTCATAATAACTATGTCTAGTTTACTACTAATCTCTTGGGTTCGAATGTATGTCTTCTTAGGAAAATCTCTGATTTCAGATAAAATCTGGAACAGATTACCTGGAAAAAAATGTGACATAAATGACTATATATTACAACTTAATATTAAATAAAATAATTAGAAGAAAGTAAAGAATTATTAAATGTTAATTGTACCTGATTGACGAACTGAGCGAGGTGTAGATTGTGTAGATGATTCTTTTATTTGGGAGAAAGCATTGCTAGACTGACTGAACTCACAATCAGATTGAGAATGTGAAATATTTGACACGGATGGTGATTTTTCTATAAATTCAGTATCAGAAGTAATAATATTTTTATTTGACATATTTGCTGTTGTTAGTGGTCTCGTACATTTTTTGGGATGCAAAATATCATCGTCCTCTGATGACACAACTAAGGAACTCTCATTTTTTTTCAATTTCTTAACATTTTGCACTTTCTTTGAAATACTATGCTGTAAAATGCTATGAACATTTTCTTGTACATCACATCCTGTCGACGAAGACATTTCAAACTTCGAGCTTACGCCAGTTGACTTATGTTTCCGAGACATATCATGTTGAGGTGATGTAGAAGATAATGTAAATTGTTTTGTTATATCACACGTTTGCCGTCTTTTTCTTGCAGCTCTTATAATTTCTGATCTATTATCTTCAACGGGAGTTATTTTCTTTGCTTCATTTATTTTTGCAAGCAAAAGCTCTTTTCTAGATTTTTTGTTTTCAAGAGACGTCGACATTATAGTAGATTGACTTTTTTCAAATATCTTTGTTTTTATATTTTCGCCATGCGTAATATTTCTTTGAGACTCAGTTTTATTATTTTGAGGTTTATAAGAGACAAGTGGTGGAGCAGCAACATTTGTTTTATTTGAAAATTGCGAAATCTCAGGATCATCTGGATTAGAATCTGATGAATCAGAACTCGGAATTTTCCTAGTTTTCTTCGTAATTTGTTTTTCAGGAGAATCAAATGAAAAACGTCGTCGCTCAATTTTTTTTCGTTTGCCACGACCAACTTCAACATCCGTTTCATAAGCAGAAGACATAATGAAACCATTGAGTCCATTGCGTGCAGCCAAAAGCGTATCTGATTATAAGAGAATAATTTAACTTCAAAATAAAATTGAGAAAAAATATACAATTATATGTGCACAAAAAACAACATACTGTAAAATTTTAAAACAATAACATTATATGTTGGCCATGAAGGAGATGCATCCATTTCTTTTTTTAATGCGCTGCTTTGCGCAGATCGAGGAGGCCAAGAAATATTTATTTTCATATTATCTAGTTCTTTTAGTCATTTTGTAAGACCGACTTCGAAAACAGCATTATCTTCATCGTTACAAGTATCATCCTCATTTATAAACTTTACAACGACAAACTAAAAAAAATTATTTTAAATTGAATTAATCTATATGAACTTTGCACAAGAGAGAATAAATAATAAAATTGAATAAGAAATATAATTAATAATAACGGATCTAAATAAATAATAAAAGAGAATAAAATTGTATATTTGATAAAAATACTTAGTAGTATAACAAGGAGAGTTCTAACCCAGGTCCTCTCAGGGGGGGTGAGCCGCGAGGGGAACCGCGGTGCGGGGGGGAGTGACGTCACGCGCGGGGAAGGAGGAACCGCGGCGCGCGGTGGGTAACGTCGCCCGCGGGGAAGGGGGATCCGCGGCGCGAGCGATGGACGAGGAGGTCCGCGAGGTGAAGGGCGATCCGCGGCGCAAGCGATGGACGAGGGGGTCCGCGAGGTGAAGGGGGATCCGCGGCGCGACCGATGGGCGAGGGGATCCGCGCGGTGAAGGGGGATCCGCGGCGCGAGCGATGGACGAGGGGGTCCGCGCAGTGAAGGGGGATCAGCGGCGCGACCGATGGACGAGGGGGTCCGCGCAGTGGAGTGGGATCAGCGGCGCGACCGATGGACGAGGGGGTCCGCGCAATGAAGGGGGATCAGCGGAAAGAAGACGGTAGTGTGAGAAGGACAGCGCTATGTATGGGAAAAGGACAGTGCAAAGTGTGTGAAGAGGACAGTGCTACGAGTGCGACAAAGATGGTGTTAACGCGGGACAAGGACGACGTATAGGTGGGAGAAGGACGACGCAAAGGTAAGTGAACAACGAGTATATGAAAGAGAGAAAACGATAATATCGAGAATAACAACGCGTGCGAGAGAGAACGATAGCGCGAAAACGACATGTACAAGAGAGAGAACGATAATATCGCGAGACTTACAATTAGTGCGCGTGCGGTAGCCTCTTGCCTGGCCGTGTTGTAGGCGAATTGTAATTGGGGTATATTTTCATCCCAATGCCGGTGTTTCTTCCCCACGAATTGCGCAATCATTGTTTTGATCGTTCGGTTGGCCCTTTCCACCGGGTTGCATTGCGGGATATAGGCTGGCGCGAAGTGATGAGCGATACCGAATGCTTTTAGCAGATCCTGAAAGGGACGCGACTTAAAAGGTGCATCCCCGGGCGTTGACCAATAAGGAGGCCCGTCCAACCATTGCCCCACCCCTCGGCCCAGTCTGGTGGGATATATAAGGCAGACGAGCGCTCCACCGTTTAGTATCCGGTCAGCATGGCAAAGCGCAAGCTATATTACGAGTTGTTCGGAAGCGAGACTGAGGACTCCTCAGAAGGAGAAAAACAGGAAAGGAAGAGGGAATGGCGGGAGGAAGGACGCCGACCGCCACCGAAGCCCGGGACCACGGTCCAACGGTCGGACCGCGACCAGGCCCGTAAATCGGCGATTTTCTTGGCAGAGCCGCCGCCACCACCACCACGCACCCGGGGACGTGGGTCCACCGCGCCGTCACGACGACGGCCTTCCCACCGGACGCCAGCCACAACGGCAACCAGAGCCGGGACCGTGTCGCCCCCGCCTCCGACCACCGCACCGCCTCCGACCACCGCACCATCTTCCGCCGCGGCAGGCGGCACCAGGGTCGCGCCACCACCACCAGAGATCTCGTTAGTCTGCGCGATATCAGCTCGGGCGACCACCGACCCGACTCTGCCTCCACCGGTCCGGGTCCACCTACCGGACGGCGAGACCGCCGAGGTCCCGCATTTCGCCGCACACCGAGGCCGCAAATATAGAGTCCAGACCACCACGGGGCGTTGGGTGGTCCGCTTCGACCACCGAGGCCGCCAGCGCTCCGTGAAACGACTGCCGGACCGGGAGGTTCCCCCGTGAAATAGGGGGTGGTGTAACGGCTAGGCCGTTACTAGCGCACGACACAGCGCGGCGCCAGTTTTGGCGCCAAGCGCCGCCGATTGAGCACCTCGCCCGAGCCGCGGAATTGGGAGCCGCGGACTGAGAGTCACGTCCTGCCCCACTACTACGCGCATGACCGCGTGGGGATATCGAGTGGGGGTAGCTAGCCGGGTATATAAGGCGGCCGCTCCGGCAGACCGGTACCTATTCCTGTCCCGACTCTCGGGACGCTAGAAGCCACAGGGCGCACCCTGGGCATTCGAAGCCTACCGAACTCCTCTTCCATCCTTGCTTCTGGTCCAGAGCACGGCCTTAGCCGTGCCCGGTCGGCTGCATCCGACGTCCAGAAGCCCTCCGTCAAGCCACGGACGATCCAGTCCAGGGTACGGGGCTCCCGTATTCGGTCGGTTGCAACCGACGTCTGGAATTGTCCGGCTTACTTCCGACCCACTCTCCGTCGAGCCGCGGACGACCCGGTCCAGGGTACGGGGCTCCCGTACTCGGTCGGTCTCAACCGACGTCCGGACTTGTCCGGCTCGCATCCTGGCATCCGTACAGCCGTTTTCACGGCTCCTGGAACAATTAGCCGTTTTCACGGCTCTTGGAACAACTAGCCGTTTTCACGGCTCCGGTAACAACGGGCCCCTCTTACGACCTCGGGCTACGTGGACGAGCGCCGCACCTGGGGAACGACCGCCGCCGTAACTCCTGGAGGACAGCCGGATCCACGGTACCTGAGGAAACCACCGCAGCTCCTGGAGGACAGCCGTACCCACGTCTCCTGGACAACGACCGCCCCGCCCGTTCTGCATATCTCACGGCCCTCCGCGGAATAATATTGTTTTGAAATAAACTGGTTCTTTCTTTTTCCTCCTACCAGATCCTCCCCCGACCCTTCGTCACGGTCGCCCGTTAAACTGCTCGTCCGTCGTCCGCGTGTTTATTCTGGGGGCCCTGTTTAATTCCCCTGGTCTAGAGCCCGGTTGCTACCGGGCCCGGTCGGTTGCTACCGACGTCCAGTATCCCGACGTACCACGGGGCATCCGTGTACGTCACCCGGAGGACGGGTTCTCCTGTCCTCAGCCGACCTCGGTTGGCAGACCCTGTTAGGCCCGTGTCCGTGCCCTCCGACACGAGACCACCCATTAGGACTTTCGCGTCGCGACATCGCTTCTGGGGGGTCCTGTTTAATTACCCTGGTCTAGAGCCCGGTTGCTACCGGGCCCGGTCGGTTGCTACCGACGTCCAGTATCCCGACGTACCACGGGGCACCCGTGTACGTCATCCGGAGGACGGGCTCTCCCGTCCTCAGCCGACCTCGGTTGGCAGGCCCTGTTAGGCCCGCGTCCGTGCTATACCGCACGCAACCCCCTTGGTTTCTCCGCGATCCGCGTTCGAAAGGACCGCCCGCGCATTTGTAGCATAGGTTTTGTAAATATCTCGATTAGTATTAGGTCATACCCGTTAGCTCTTAGGTTTAGTATAATTGAAGCCGCATCCGCGGCTCCGTCACGGCTTCCTGTGAAGACCAAGCCTAGCTTACGTGTTGTGAGTTACGGGTCTACCGCCCGAAACTCTTATCTGTTCTTTTTCTTAAATAAACGTATTTTCGTCCAGAACTGTGTGGTGCTTTGCGAGCCTGAGCCTCCCCTTCTCCCGAACCCTGATTCCGGCGAGCCGATCCGCGGCGTCGGGAAAGGTGCTCCGTTACATACGAACGGTAATTGAACGGTCATCGAACGGAAATGAACGCTCGTCGAACGGTCATTGAACGGTCATTGAACGGAAAGCGAACGACCGTCGAACGGAAACGGACGCTCGTTGAACGGTCATCGAACGGAAACGAACGGTCATTGAACGGAAACGAACGCTCGTCGAACGGTCATCGAACGGTAATTGAACGGTCATCGAACGGAAATGAACGCTCGTCGAACGGTCATTGAACGGTCATTGAACGGAAAACGAACGACCGTCGAACGGAAACGGACGCTCGTTGAACGGTCATCGAACGGTAATGAATGACCGTTGAACGGAAATTAAAAATGGATCGATGAGCTATCTCGACTCGTTGCAGAGTACAATACGCGAAAACATCGCACCATCGGTATGAGACATGTCGACGTCACTCCGGCGATCGCCGAAAAACTTTTAAATACGGTGTACAGCAATATAAAAATTGCGGCTCCGGCAAAATTTAAAGTAGGCGATTCGGTACGCGTGAGCAAATACAAGACCATCTTTGAAAAAGGTTTCACACCAAATTGGACGACCGAAGTTTTTAAGATTATCGAGGTGCAGAAAACTAATCCCGCGACATTCATACTCGAAGATTCGCGGGGAAATCCCATCGCTGGAGGATTCTACGAATACGAGTTACAACGCGTCGCCAATCCCGACGTATATCTCGTGGAAAAAATTTTGCGAGAAAAGGGTGATGAGGTTTATGTGAAATGATTGGGAATGGATAAATCATACAACTCTTGGATTCATAAAAATAATGTATTGTACAACATTTATTGAAACATAAAATATGCGTATAAAATATATAAAATTTATTAAAATATAAATATAAATATAAATATATAAATATAAAAATATATAATATATAATGTACAAAATATATACATGGTTATGTACAAAATATACAATAAACAAAATATAGATTTATTTACAACGGTATCTGATAATGTCCCCACGGTAGCGTATCGGTGGTATCGGGTACGATATATCGCTTGTCGTCGTACGGACTCAGAGCAATTTTCGTCTCGCGAATCGTGTATACTTGGTGTAATTTAGATCGTATACACGACTGCTGACGCGTCATTTCAATTTCTTCGTTCAAGCACCGCGTGTAATCGTCAAACGTTATCGTTCTCGCGACAACGTTGCTCTTGACACCTTTGACTTTCTTCGTATCCTTTTTCCCATTCACTCGTAACGCGTACATCTTTGCTCTGAGCCCGACGAATTCGGTCATTATGGCACCGTTGTTTTCATCCTTCATCAGACCCGGTATCTTTTTATTTAGAAGCGGTATACCGTATGCATTGTCCACCGCATAATCGCTCGTGTCGAATCTAACAATGTCACGCTTCATATTCTCATACACATTCGCACACTCGATGTGATATATGAGACTGTCCGTATCGGTATACATTACTCGACATTTGTCGCGATACATTGGCGCCATATACTCGTGATGAAATTCATACAAACATGTCTTGGATATGTCGAGGATGCACATACCCACGTAAATCGGTTTGTAAAATTTCACCTCGAGTTTACGCAATTCCACAGCGATTAAGTTTTCCGAAAAAACGCTTCTGCTGTGGAAATTTGGTTTCGCGATCATCGCCTCTGCGCCGTATCGTCCGTCCCACTTTGTTAATAATTTTACATCGACACGATTGCGTACATTTTCCATCGTTTTACCAAATACCGCATTATTCATTAATTTCTATAAATTTTTTTCGAAATCATTTTTAGCCAACGTTCTGAAATGTGTATTTAATTCTATATAATTTTGAAGCCAGGGAGATTGAGAAAACTGTAAAATTCGATGTATTTTTGTTACACGAAGGCCGTGCCGCGTACACTGCTGCAGGTTGCGGTAGTGTATCACGTAACGCTTCTTATCGTATAACGTTGCAAGTAGCTTGAATTCTCGCTTGCCAGGTGGTTTGTCGCGTGTCGGGCAAAACGGTAGATCAGTGTGCGCATCGTGAAGATGTTGCGGGTACTCGAGATCCACTTCGAGGATATAGCCCGTAGGCGAATCTAGCGCGATGGATGATACGTCAAAATTTGACACATCGTCGACCCATCGAAAATCAGCATAGGGCAACGGTTGACACATCGCCCATCCGTACAAATTATTTACATCAAAGTACATCAAGTACGATGATGGTTTCGATGGATCGTACGACTCCATGTACTTGTTATTAGCGCGAGCGTATCTACCCGAACATTGGCTCAGACCACCGCGTATACCACGTTCGATAAACATAACCATGTCGATGTCTGTAAGCAACTCGAACGTGATCTTTGTATGCTTCAACATGGCGTCCCACATGTATCCGGGGAGAGTATAGTAATACGCGGGGTCGAGTCCGTAACTTTCGATACATTTATTTCGAAAATTTTCGAAAATATCGGCTAATAACAAGACATCAATTTTGAGGTACAAGTCGCTATATTCACCTAGCGTCTGAATGGAGAATCGTCGTCCAGACGTTCTCGGCGTGCGCGTAATCGCTCTCGGATACAGTTTCACCAGTCAAGGAACTGTAAAACGATTCGCGCGGTGGTAAACACGTATCATGCAGCCTGTCGACGGAATCGATGTATTCGTACGGAAATACGCCTTTTCGCGTTAACAAATTGAAATTTTCTGTTGATAAATTTTGAAATTCCGATTTTAAAATTTTGAGTTTATCTTTGTCCAAAAATGATGCTAATTTATCGAGACTCGATGCGAGAAATTTGTATGAATCGATGAAACGTAATTTTATTTGATTTTTTGATTCTTCTTCTTTAAGATCAACACTTTTGGTAAACGAAATATATTTTTCCTTGGTTATCGGTAATAACTCGATTTTCCCTTCGAACGCTGTGGCTATTTCCTCGATAATAAAATGAGAATCGTAACCGGATAAATTGTGAAACACTATCGGAATACAAAAAGAATCTTTATAATTTAGATTACAATTTGAGTGTGCAGGACCTCTGTACCGCCCGGTCAGATGGCAATGATCGCGAACGCGTGTATCGTCTTGCGCAAACGGCTTTTCGCATATATGACAACGAGTGGCGTTATGGAATTTCTCCCACTCATCGGATGTTAAATTTACCATGGGGACATTTGTTTTTAAAATATTCTTAACGCGAATTGCTAAATTTTTAAGGTCTTCGGCGAACCATGCTATACAATCAACGCTACGACGCGAATGATACGTTGATAATGAGTCGTCGTACGAACAATGTACATAATAAGCTAAACTAAATACCCGATGGTGTTGATATAATTTTTCTTCTTTCGTCTTGGTCAGGACACATTCCAAGTCGGCGTAGACCACGAATGGAAGCTCCTTCCGATTAGGGTTGCTGAACTCGAGCCACTTGTCCTTGTCGCTCGGCAATCGGACAGCGCAGTCGTTTAGCTTTCCGCAGTCGACCGTATGCGACTGCAACTTGTCGTCCGAACCAAAATAATGAAGGCATCTGTAAAAGAAAAAAATTTTTTTATCATAAGATTTTTATATAAATTATAATTTTCAAATAATATAAAATAAACTTACCGATCACAGATATATCTTTGGCCATTGTGTTTGCTCAATTGCGAGCTCACGAGCCGGGATAAATTCTTGATCCAAGCGAAATGTCCCACGCTGTTGTCATCTTCAATGTACAGCAGATTCACATGCTTATCCCGTTTCTGCTGCGAAAGACGTATCGGGACAATGTTTTTGTCTTCGATGTCGTACACATTGATTGAAATGTTATTTGCAAGTTCAAATTTCTTAATCTGATTCACAGTCACTGGAAACTCAATGTCCCGGAGATTCAGCACTGTCGCGTAATGCGGGTACGATGATTCCCGTTCCACCTTTTTTTCTGCGGGATACAGAGCGGCGACCACTGTCCACGCGAAACACGCATTGTCCTTTGATTGCACGTTAACCGTGATAACTTGATGTGACATCCCGCGCGCATGGGATTGTACTTGTTTATATTTACAGTCAAGTTCAGTATTCGCGACAATGCCCACCCGCTATCGCGTTCCTGAAACTCTTCCAGAGACGCTAGGGTGGACTCGATAACGCGCCGTTCGTACCACTCGCGTAAATCAGATGTGCGAAAGAGTTCATAGTTTCTCGTATTCACACTTTTATTCGCGTGTTTATCACCCGACACAAATTCACCATTGAATATAGTGTTCACTTTTACACTGCTGTGTTTTTTTAAAGCGTCCTGCACATGTTCCAACACAATGTCTTTAGCGTCATCGAGAAATTGGCGTGGTTCAATGTGATTATAGTTTATCACCGCACCAGTCGATACACGACTCTCGAACGCCGTATCAATTTCGCGCCACACAAGTGCATTTTGACGCGCACTACATCCGGCACCCGCGTGTACGAAACGTCCCCGTACCGAATTTTTCAAACCTTCGACGCGCGCGATCTGAGCAATCAGTGATTGTTGATATCCGATTGATAATCGCGGCCGTTTGATTCGACTTTGCTCTTCCAGCGACTCGATGTACTCGTCGCATCGTTGCTCCCACACAATGTAGTTTTCCAACGAATCAAGCAAAGCGGATTGTTCTCGCAAAATTTGCTCCTCCATATTGCTAATGCACACTTGCAAAATTTAGCGTTTCTAATGATAGGTCTGATGCACTTTAGCTACTGGTGGGGTGCGTCTCTCTATCATGATTTATATACCGTCTCATGTATTGTTTTATCATCGAACATTCTAGAACGATTTCATCTTACAAAAAATTCCCCGTAGTACCGTGTGCAATTTGACCTTGATAATTTCACGTTTTGTCACGTACATTTGAAAAATCTAACGTGATTGCATCAGGGGCAACCGTACATCGGCCCTTGATTTTAGCGCTTTCAGCTAAATCTTTGTCTGGGGATGATGCATGTTTTAACCTTGGCGGTTATTTTTTCACTATTTGTCACATACATTTGAATAATTTTGATGCGATTGCATCAGTGGCAGTCGTACATCGGGGCTCGATTTTATCAAATTCAGCTAAATCTTTGTCTAGGGATGATACACATTTTAACCTTGGCGGTTATTTTTTCACTATTTGTCACGTACATTTGAAAATTTTAACGTGATTGCATCAGGCGCAGCCGTACATCGGCGCTCGATTTTTGCAAATTCAGCTAAATCTTAGTTTCGATGCAAATCTTAACCTTGAAAATTTCCCGTTTTGTCACGTACATTTGAATAATTTTGACGTGATTGTATTAGGAGCAGCCGTACATCGGCGCTCGATTTTAGCAAATTCAGCTAAATCTTTGTTCCGAAGATGATGATGTCATCGCAGCCGTAACATCGGCGCGACAAAATTTTGGAGGAAATTAAAATGTTGTGTCAGCAATAATCCCCTCTACATCATAATTTGGGATACTATTTGAATTGATATTGATTCTAATACGATTGCAGTATTGCATCAATCGCGCGTGTGAAAGATTTATCGCTGAAGAAATATGAATTTCTACGTTCCGATTCGAAACGGTGAAACTCCACCGTGTAAGAAGCAAAAATGCGACACGTAAGTTTAAATCGTTTAAAAAATTTGTTACTTATTGATTTTTAATATTGTTGTATAATTATTTATATTTTATAGTATCCAGCCTCGTCGTGCGGCTCGCATACTTGGAAGAAGGTACGCTCTAACCCCGACGTCGTACAAGTACTTGGACATTGGAATAAGCGTTGGAGCTGTATCGTACTTGGAGCTGATTCTCAGCGATAATCGAGGCAATCAAATAGTGTTGCCCTTTTCAACGTGGAATTTGTTGATGCGGAAGCAAGCAGACGTTGAACAATTTCTACAATCGACTGCTCTCCCATTAAGGATTGGAGATTTAACGATTGAAATGTATCAATCGAAAATTGTAAAACTTGCATTATGCGAAAATTCTTTGTACATGAAACCAGAAACATTATTACATTTATTTAATTTTGAAAATTGTATCGATCATATGCACAATTGGTTATGCGAGAATACGTATCTCGTAAATGAAAAATTTAAACAATTTGAAACTGTATTACAACGTAATAATATTACTATTGTATGCAATGCTGTAAAAACGATACGCGAGAGTGATGTCTTTGACAGCGAATCATTGATCGATTACGAATTATTAACATGTGCTATAAATGATATTCTTTACGATGCATGCAATAAATAATTATTTTTATTCCATCTATGAATTTTATTTCTTTCCTTCCATACGAATAAGAATAATCGACAATTTTTCTCAACACGCTCCGCCAAAAATGTAGAGAAATGCTGAGGTAGATGAGACGCGATGCTCTAGTTGGAATAAGACGCGAGATATTAAAAAGATATATAATGAAGAGGAGTCTGCGACATTAGAATATTATTTCGTTGTTCTTTGCGTTTCGTTAGTCTTGTGTGTTACGTTAGTGTAATGGCTGAAGAAAACGTAATCATCGGTAATGAAGATATGGATGATAATGATGTTGAAGAAAACGTAATCATCGGCAATGAAGATATGGATGAATATGATGGATCCCGTTGTGGTGGAAAAAATTGAGATTGAGAGAGAGAGAAGAGCGAAATGGAAGAAATTATATGCGAAAGAAGATTCATCTGATAAGGAACCTGATTTCGATTTTCGAACTAGTGATGTTGAAGAATTACTTCAGTATGAACGGGAACAACTTTCGAAGAAGAATCTGGAAACCTCAGTCGTTCAATTTATAAGAAATCGTGAGCTCGGCTTGAAAAAACCCCGCACAATTTCGTTGAATAGATTTCTCAAAACTCGAGACTTTTGGGCGAACTCAGTTAAAAAATGTGATACAAGTTTTTGTTTTGAATGTATATATGCGGAAGATCCTAATCACACTAAAGTAAAATGTTTCGGAAATAGACTTTGTGAACATCTTGAATTATGTAAAGGTACAGACAAATTCGAAGAAGATGTGCATGAGAATATGCTACGACATGACTTGGAAACGTTGAAGGTAAAAATATTTTTGCTAATGTGTAATAAATTTAAAACATTTACAATTATTATGTTTAATTTCAGAGTTTACGAGAGTACATGAATAGTCGACGAGAGGGTCAGGAGCGGAAGTCCCTCAGCCCGACACATCGCCCCTAGTCTTCCAGGAGCGGCTTCACCCCCTCCCCCGCACCGCCAAATTATTTTTATTATTATTTTATTATTATATTTTATTTTATTATTATATTATATTATTATTAATTATAATTTAAGCACATGCACACACACACACACACACATACACACACACACACACACACAATTGTATTAACACATACACATTTTAATAAATTTTATATATTTTATATTCATAAAAAAAAAATATAATTATTTACGCGCCTCCCCTCGCGTCTCCATCCCTGCGTCTCTCTTGCGCTAGTTATCGCGATATCGTTCTCTTTTGCACGCGCTAGTTGTAAGTCTTCGCGCTAGTTGTAAGTCTATCTCTTTCTCTCGCGATTAGAATAAGTAATCTCTCTAGGACACAAAAAGTACACATTTAAATAAATTTTATTTAATTTTAATTCAGAAAAAAATCTAATTATTTACGCGCCTCTCCTCGCGTCCCCATCCTTGCGTCTCTCTTGCGCTAGTTGTAAGTCTCGCGATATTATCGTTCTCTCTTGCACGCGTCATCTTCGCGCTATCATTCTCTCTCGCACGCGCACTAATTGTAAGTCTCGCGATATTATCGTTCTCTCTCTTGTACATGTCGTTTTCGCGCTATCGTTCTCTCTCGCACGCGTTGTTATTCTCGATATTATCGTTTTCTCTCTTTCATATACTCGTTGTTCACTTACCTTTGCGTCGTCCTTGTCCCGCGTTAACACCATCTTTGTCGCACTCGTAGCACTGTCCTCTTCACACACTTTGCACTATCCTTTTCCCATACATAGCGCTGTCCTTCTCACACTACCGTCTTCTTTCCGCTGATCCCCCTTCATTGCGCGGACCCCCTCGTCCATCGGTCGCGCCGCTGATCCCCCTTCACTGCGCGGACCCCCTCGTCCATCGGTCGCGCCGCTGATCCCCCTTCACTGCGCGGACCCCCTCGTCCATCGCTCGCGCCGCGGATCCCCCTTCACCGCGCGGATCCCCTCGCCCATCGGTCGCACCGCGGATCCCCCTTCACCTCGCGGACCCCCTCGTCCATCGCTCGCGCCGCGGATCGCCCTTCACCTCGCGGACCTCCTCGTCCATCGCTCGCGCCGCGGATCCCCCTTCACTGCGCGGACCCCCTCGTCCATCGGTCGCGCCGCTGATCCCCCTTCACCTCGCGGACCCCCTCGTCCATCGCTCGCGCCGTGGATCCCCCTTCCCCGCGGGTGACGTCACCCGCCGCGCGCCGCGGTTCCTCCTTCCCCGCGCGTGACGTCACTCCCTCCCGCACCGCGGTTCACCTCGCGCCTCACCCCCCCTGAGAGGACCTGGGTTAGAACTCTCCTAGTATCACTACTATACTTAAACATATAAATAAAAATTCTGGCATTTTATTTGCAGAAAGGCATTGTGTGAAGCAAAGGTATACAAACATATTCATCTTTTAAAGGGATAAGCCAGCATTTAGCAACAATATTTTGTAAACGAAATATTAATTTATCATTGTTCAATTCAGATACTTTAATAATGCCAAGTTCTGAGGAATTCTGAGGATATGTATAAAAATCTTCAACATTTATGAAAGTATTACCAATAAAAAGTACATTATCATCCTCTGTAAGAATATTTTTTAAGACTACAATTTGACCTAAATTTGTTTTAAAATATGAATCTTTATCATTCACTTGAAGAATTACACCATTTACTGAAACTTTTTTAAATTGACTGCCATTAATTAATTCATTTACATCTCTATGTTTCTTTGATAAAACAATCTCGTTAATTTCAGAATCCATGAATACAATTTTTTCATTTCCTCGTTCTATTTCACGCTTAGCTACCTGTTGAAGAGGTTTAAAACCAGATTTAAGATGATTTTTTATTGTTTTCAATTTATTTTCATAACAAAAGGCACTAAATGATTCTAAAGGGCCATAATCTTTACACTCTTGCGCTAAATGACAAAGAGAATGCACATTATAAACTACAAACTTTTTTCCTAAAATTGTAACAGAATGTTTAATAAAAGTTCTGAGCAAAATATTTGCATAGTCATTCATAATTTTATGCAGGACAGGATTTGCAAGAATAAAAATCGCGCAATGTAATAATAAGAAGTGCTTATAAACATTAATATCAGGATGCTGAGCAAACACCACAATGCCATCGTATAAGCATAAACGACGGAATTCCGTTGCCTTATAAAATGCTAAGTCACTTAGAGATCTTGGTTTTCGGGCAAAATCTTGAGGGCAAGAGGGAGCTATTTGGATAAGCATATTAGACATTCTTTCCACAATAGTCCAATGCAACTTCCATGGGCCTATCCATCGCATCCATACTTCTAACAATCTCTTAAATACACCCTCGTATACTAAATGCATGGACTCTAAACGAAACTGAGAAATCATTTGAGTATTCAATCTAAGAAGAGGTGACACTCGTTTGTGATGGTGAGACTGTGTTTGATTCTTAAAAGATTCATTAGTTCTCAAAGGAGCATCAAGATCAACATATGTCTGCCTGTTATCCGATCGTTCTCCCCACACTGTACATTTCTCGCAAGAAGCATATGCATTATGACCTATACAACATTTTATAAGCTCTCGAGCTGGAGCATCAAGAATGTAATGTCTAATAAAAAAATCATAAGTTCTTTGATTTCGTACATAACCATTGTTGATTAGATTTTTAGCCTCATTAACAAAATCTTGCAAGAATTCTTCAATGTCACTAGGATCAGACGTTCCAAAGTAAATGGCAATAACAAATGGTTCATTTTTAGTCCCTACCAGATGTCCTAAAATTGGCCAAAACTTTTTTTTAGAACTTCGAAAAAGAGGAAGTCCATCAGTATTGATATCTATTTCAATCTTTTTTTTTCTCTGCAAGTATTCTTCTAAAATAAATCCATCTAAATTATCTTTTATTCCTTTATACCAAAACTGCCCTCCATTCCGAAAATTTATAATATTTATATTATCAGATGTTCCAAGCAAGGTTTTATAACTTTTAGGCAGATTAGGAAACACTGGACGAAGCCATGCAAGAAGTTCATCAATTTTACTCATAGAAAGAATTCCACCTGATAATGCCCATTCATATAAACTTAATGTGATATATCTTTCTTTTTGTTCATCGTTATCAAAAACTGCATCAATATTTTCATTTTCACTATTATCATCAGTATTTGTTTCTGAACTCATGATATTTGCATCCTTATTAGAAATTGTGTCTTCTTCATGATCACTAATCTCAAGTTCACTTTCAGAATTCAAATTATTTTGATTCAAATTATTTAATTCACTTGACACATTATTTTCTTCCTCTGCAAATATTTCAACTTGATCTGAGATTTCACAAATATCTGTAAAAAAGCTATCATTGCTACTACTACTACTGCTGCTGCTAGAATTATTGAATCTTAATTTTTTTTTTAGTAATGTACAGACTCTATTGAGGGCATAATCTTGTTGTTCTTCAAGCCTCAAACGTTTCATAGCCCTCCTCTCAATCCTCTTTTTCCAATTACGATTACATTGCAAAAACTTCTACAACAAATTACAAATAAATGATATTTAAAGGAATTTAGAAATATAAAAACCTCCTTCATGTAAAATAAGGACATCAATAAAATTTAAATATAAAAAAACTTTTTAAATTGTTTTAAAGATTAATAAAAAAAGCTTGTCATTTATTGTTAGCTGAAGATAATCCGTGAATAAGTGTACAAGAGATAAATTAAAACTTTATTATATCTTTTTACATAGAAAATAAGAATATGACTTCTGCGATATACTTTATATTATGTACCTTCTAAATATTATGCCAGATCAATGATTGATGACATTCAAAATCTTTATGAAGAAATAATATAAAATAGTAAGTACTTATGACTTTAATATAGCTAAACTTGCTTCTAAAATCAGAAAAATAATCAAATAAATTAATATTCATCATAGTTTATCTTAGAAACATAGACTAGACTGCATGATAATTTATAATAATATTTGTTAATAAATGTATTAACAATATATGTAATATTGTTAGTACATATAGAAGTAGTATATAGAATATAGAAACAATATATGTCATCTGTAACATTGAAAACAATAGAATATGAACATATATAATTAGAATAATTAATTAATCTTTATTCTTTTTATTAAAGTATCTGAATTTCATATGAAACAAACAACAGAAATCTTAATCACTTGAGCATAGAATTCTTATTACATAAAAAAATAATCTACTAATCAGATATAAGAAATGGATATAAACACACACACACACACACACACACACACACACACACACACACACACACACACACACACACACACACACACACACACACACACACACACACACACACACATAAAAAATGTACAATGTATTATATGTAAAAATAATTATATATGTACCTTGTTATTCTCATCGATGTCCATTATATGTACTGTTAATTTGAACTTCTTTTTTTATCTTGTAAGATGCTTTCATCAATAAGAGTTGATTTTTATTTCAGCAAATGTTAATCTCTACATACAATAGCAAAATATTATAAAATAAAAATAAATATTGCCAGTTAAATTTAATAATAGCAAAAATATTTGTTCGCTATACACTATTTAGAAAGTAAATAGCCAATTTTACATTTTAAAGCATTAATTTTTCTGTATACGGAAATTTTACAATTGTACTAATAAACAATTTAACACTTTTAAAATATTTATTTTCTATCTTATATTAATACATATTCCATTCTCAAAATTTAATAGCTTTATCACTTTTAGGTTAGGTTGAGAGATAAATAAATATATGATACAAGATTACATTACTATGTGTATTTTTCACTACTGAATAAAATTGTTTTATAATTTAACTATCAAAAAGAATATATATTAATGATCTATTCAATTTAACTTATTGTAATATATGGTGTGTGTCCACGTGTGGCAAAGCCGGCATAGGCACTACGTATTAGCGGACAAATATTTTTGCATTACTAAATTAACTATTTGCAACCGAATATTATATTTATTAAAATAGAAATTTATTTATCTAATCTTACCTGTCGAGACTGCGAGACTTGCAAAACTCGGTTAGCAAAAAGAAATATCGCACACACAATAACTGCACATAACGGCCGTGTTCCGAAATTGCTGCCAGTTTACTGCCAGCACTGAAAATATACAGAGTGTCCCAAAAGTCCCGGACCGGTCGAATATTTCATAAACTATGCACTTTAGAAAGAAATATTTCAAACAAAAGTTGTATGGCTTGAAGGGAGCCATCAGATAGTGGCAATGATTTGACATGGGAGAGTCATTTGAAAGTCACATGAAGATCACTGTCAATTTCTTAAATGGAACCCCCTATTTTTATTACATATTCATGTAGCTTATCTCGAGAGCTTTCCAAAACACTATAATAAAGTATTTCTTATTGAGTACTTTTCGAGTTATGAGGTTTGAAATCATTTCTTAATTTTGCATAAACCATAAAATATCTAGTAAAATATTCATTTTTCAATTATCTTACCTTAATACTTTTACTTACTAAATAATGAGAAAAATCAATTAATGTAAAGAAAACACATAGTTGTTTTAAAAAAAATATGTAATTGTTAATTGCAAATTACATATTTTTTATAGCATAGTTTATGAAATATTCGACCGGTCCGGGACTTTTGGGACACTCTGTATAATATACGTAACGTGCACTATAGAATTTGCAGTACTGGCAGTAATTTCGGAACACGGCCAACATATGTTTGCACACATCGATCTGTGCTTTCTGTTGTTTCACCGCGGTTATGATTACCGCGCGTAGTTAGAACGCATTCGCAAAAAAATTGCAAAACCTTATAGAAATAGTTCTATATATATATATATATATATATATATATATATATATATTTTATATATTTATGCCTCAATATATTCTTAATATTTTTCTAATATTAATTATATCAAAAATTTTTAATTTTAATTATTGCGTATAATTTTTATCTCTTGCAAATTTAATATTTTATTAATTAGTAATAATAAAAAAATTACTTATAATTAATTTAAATAATCTCACGCTATATGAAACATTCAAAAATCACAAATCGATATTGCACGAAAATCAATTTATTCAATTATTCGACTCAAGCGGATGACGCATCAACTGCAGGTCAAACGTATCGAATCAACATTGAATTGACGTTACATCTCTGACTAAATATCGACTCAACCAGTTGTCAACCATATCGACGTTGAATCAACTTTGAATCAAAGTTACATTTCTGACTGGGTGTCGTCATGGATGATGTGCATTCAGACTATCAAGACAAAATACACATTTGGTTCTTTCTGCTTTTCTGCCCAAAGATCCTAAATCAACAAGACCTTCTATCTGCTCCAGTTTTGAGGAATATTCTTCATAGCTTTTTATAGACATCTCATTCCATTTTAAAGCATACACTCTTTGTTCTTCAGAGATTTGTGCAATTTTTTCTTTTAATTTTTTAAATATAATATCACAAAATCCTGGTTTTATACTGTATTCTTCTATCCATCTCTTCTAATTGTTCTTTGTCCAGGAAAATTACAACCTGCTTTCTTTAAACGGCAAAATGCTGAGGCTGAATAATAATATAATTGCTTGGAAAGCATTTTCTCTTCTTCAGTATATCGTGTACGTGGCATATGCAGTTGTAAATTTATCATTGTTTTTGCCACAGGATATAATTCTTGTTCATTTATTAAATTCTGTAGCATTTTTTTTTTCTGTTTTTTCTTGTTTGATTTTTTACAACTTTGTGCCATACATCGCAACTGATATTTTAAGCGTTTTATTTTTTGATGTAAATTGAAATTTTCTATTCTCAATGCTCTTTTTATTATTTTGGGATTGTTCTTTTTATTATTATATATTTTAGATTTACTATTATCTTTGCTTTTAACGTTTTAATGTATAGATGGCTCCAGATGCATCCATTCCATTACGTCTTCCTCCTCTGCAGACATTTCAAAATTTAAAATTGCAGGTCTGTATGTTCGCAGAGTACACTCTTGAGGTACTTGTTCTTCTATCTTGTTTCCATTATTAGGAGAAAGTACTATTGTATGTCTTTCTTTCACTTCAATATTTTGTTCGTTTACGAATGATTCAGCGTTATTATATGCAATTGATATAGCATCTCATATCAATCGTACTTTTGTTGCGTTTTGTGAATGATGTGTCAGAGAAATGATCTTCACATAATCTCAATTTTCTAAGAGTATTATCGGATAGTTTATATAAATCAGTATTTCCTGTAACAGAAATATGACAAAATCAATGAAATTTACGATTACATGTTTACTTAAAGTATACACAGGATGTTCCATTTTAATTGTGCACCCCGATTAACATCACAGAAAGTGATCAAATGAAAAAATGTTTTAGACAAATTGTAGTATTCAAAGGGGGACATTTAACAGTGAATTATATTTAACCTTGAGTGAAGGTGCTAAAGTTATATAAAGTTAAATATTTTTTTTAATGAAACTCCCTATTTTTCATTTCTCGATAGCTTTCTAAAATACTATAATAAAATATTTTATATGTTAAATACTTTTCGAGTTATGAGATTTGAAATAATTTTGTAATTTTATATAAGCTATACAATTTCTCGTAAAATATTCATTTAATGTATTTAAATATCGCCCTCAAAAACAAAATTAACGTCTTGGCATTTTTCGCAGAAAATAGTCAATCATGAAATAAACGTGGAAAGTTTAAAATGAACACTCTGTATGTGAATTTATTATATTAATAATTATTAACACGAAGATGGCAATAACCGTCAAAAAAATGAATCATAGTTCACTTGAAGAGGAAAGGCAATAAAGTTTGTGGAAAAAAATTTGAGTACATAGGCCTTAGTTTCTGAAAATTTACAAAAATTTTTAAAATTGAGCGTTTGCCCAGCAATACGTTAAATACATTTAGCAATTAAGTTGAGCGCATTAAATTTTTGTAACTGCGTCGATGAGTTTGAATTCCCGCAATATCAACTTTTTTTATAGCAATTACTATATTTTAAAATGTAATTAATTTTATAATGTAATTTTATTTTCTAGCCTTTTTCTTTAAATGTTTTATAATAAAAATATTAATAATCAATATTAAATATTAAAAAGAAATATATATATATATATATATATGTATATACAGAGTGTTTCAGACCACTTGTACCACCCATTTAAAAACTAGAGAAGTGGTTATTTAAAAAAAGTGAAAACATTTTCTTTAATAATAAATCGAGTGCGCTCTCGAATAGTGATATTTTCAACTTCTGGTTCCGGCCGAAAACAGACGATTCAGACCGGAAGTGCATTTTTTTAAATGGAACCCCCTTTTTTTCATTGCATATTCTTGTAGCCTTACATCCAGAGCTTTCCAAAGCACTAATAAATTATTTTTCCATGAAGTGCTTTTAGAGTTATGAGACTTAAAATCATTTCTTAATTTTACATAAACCATAAAATATCTTGTAAAATATTCATTTTTCGATTATCTTACCTTAATACTTTTATGTACAAAATAATGAGCGGAATCAATTGGTGTAAAGAAAACATACAGTTGTTTTTAAGAAAAAATATGGAATTGTTAATTCAAATTGTTTTTCAATTTCAAGAAGTTGAAAATATCACCATTCGATAGAGCGCACCCGATTTATAAAGAAAATGTTTTTACTTTTTTTAAATAATCACTTCTCTAGTTTTCAAATGGGTGGTACTGGTGGTCTGAAACACCTTGTATATATGTTAGGCTCAAAGACCGAAAACGCTCACTGAACGAAAAAACCGATCACAACGCGTTCTGACTTCTCAGATTCAGCCACAACGCGAAATTTGCATGGAGGCACTTTCCAAAACGCTCATAACACGTTTAGGCATATTCAGAAAGGCCACAAAGCGAAATTCGTGTTGAGGTTCTGTTGATAATCGACCAAAACGCGTTCTGGCAATGTAAAAATGCCACAACGCGTTGTGGATGCTTATTGATGCAGCCATGACGCGATGTAAGACAAATACAATCTATTAACGGCCGACGGATTCATGCACATTCTTGTTCGTTATTTTATTTAGCGTATTGCTAGAGTGTGGACGTTATTGGTTTGCGTGCTAATTATGTGGTACGAAATATTACTTCAAAAAGTAAAAGAAGCTCAGTTACTTCGAAAAAATAAGCAATCAGTATCATCAAAGCAGTCTCGTCGTATAAAGCGATACGACATCTTAAAACTTGATGATACTGAAAAACTGATTGAAAGTGGTTCTGAAGGTATGGACGATTCTAAAATTCACTATTTCTGTAAGGCAGATGAACTATTTGATGTATTGGAGACAGCACATCTCAACGTGGGACATAAAAGGACAAAAGGTAGTTAAATCTTTAAAATTTGACGTTTATTGATACAGCAATAATGCAATAAAAATAAAATTATAAAGAAAAAATTTATAAAGAAAATTAACAGTTAGCCTTATGAATCCTATAGCTCTTACAATAAAATTTAAAACAATTAAGTTTCTGTGATAGAAGTTTTCATTCATCAGTATTTTTTATTAATAATAATATAAAATACTGTTTAGAATTGCTCTCTTTGTGAGAGTTCTTTTATTAAAAACAAATTTGCCATCAATTGACAAAATCAATTTACAAATAAATTTTTTTATTTTACTAAAATCTACAATACTTTTTTTCATACGTATCAAGGATTCATAAAATAAAATAATTGACGTTATTTTGTTATAACAATCGACGTTAATTCAATTAAAATGAAACAAATTGTTTTTTTGACTGAGAATTGTAAAAGAAAATACAGTTATCTTTATTAATACTATGGCTCTTTTAATCAAAGAAGATTTTGTAATAGAAATCTTCATTAATTAGTATTTTTCTAATAATAAACATTGTTTATAATATATATTGGTCCCTTTGTGGGAATTATTAATAAATTATTTATTTTTGCAAGAACTATTACTGAGATTTGGAATTGCATTTTATATTTTTAGAGAGACATTTGCATTTTTTGTCAATGCAGTATCTTTTACAGTGGCAGTTTATAAAACCTTGCTTACTTCCAGATGACAACATAGAAGCTGAACGAAGAGTTAGTGAAGTACGTCTTGTAGTTCAATAAAGTTGCTCTCAGCAACTATAAATTCATTGCGAGCATAAAATCGCTCAAAGAGCCCTTCTTTAGTACCTAATTGATAAAGCCCTGATGAATTAATGGCAACAACAGCTAAGACATTTCTGGGAGCTGCGCATCCTTTATCAACGTCAGGCACTCTGACCGCTACACTAGTTCGAATATCAACTTTAGGAAATTTTGAATTAGAAAATGAAATCATTTTTTGTGCTTGTTGTTTTTGACCAGATTTAGCACATTCTCTCTCAACGCTGATACTGTTCTTCCTTATACAGAGCTTGCAAGTAACGTTCTGTCCGAAACCCTCATTATTCTCATCACTTTCTCCGCAAATAACGTATATTGATAACATCCTGAACACTTGTAAGCTCCTGAAGTTTCGTTTTCACAAATCACACAATAAATTTTGCTGTCATCTTTTTTTTTTTTATTCTTGTGTAACCTCTGCAGCTTGAGGTATATTTTTATCTTCACTAGATTGTTCGTTAACTTCTTCTTCATCAGTCTTATCTTGATCATTGTTCTTTACCGAAGAAAGAAGTTGTTCCAATTCTTATTCAGTTTCTATAGAAGAATACATGTCACTGGAAAGAGAGGAATCCGCAAGTCCGATCTTTTCAAAAGCTGATCCAAACATAGCCTCATAAGGACTTGTCTTAATTACCGAATGGAGAGCTCGATTCTTCTTACTTTGAATAAATCGGAGTCCTTCAGACCATTTTTCCGTATTATTGTCAGCCATCCACGCTACCAGCATGTCACAAATATCTTGGTTCGACCTTTCAACCGAACCCTGACTCTGAAAATGTCGCGGTTTACCATTAACAAGCTTCATTCCAAGCCACATATCGGCCAAACTTTTAATTATTTTATTTACGAATTCACGACCATTGTCGCTTTGAAGTATACATGGGGCACCGAATAAACAAAATATGTCTATGAGTTGGTAGGCCACTTCCTCGGCAGTCTCCGTCTTAAGAGGACGAAGAATTGTGAATTTGGTTAAATGATCTTGATAATTCATAATGAATCGATAATCTTTATCTGGCTCTGACTGCATGTCAATCAAGTCCACTTAACATCGAGAGTTCATGTAGTCAGATAAAATAAGTTGTACAACTAATCCATGTTTTGGTATCTTTTTCTTCAATTGACACTGTTCACACAAAGACAGAAAAAGATTTATTATTTGACGAGTAACATTACAATATTTCTTTTTTAGTTCAACTTCCATAACTGAAACATAAATAAAAATAAATGTAGAAAAATATTAAACAAACACAAATTATTAATTATTTATTGACTATGAAACTAAAAACTTTACTAACCTACCTTTACTACATACCTAACATGTCTAACTATACTTCGCGATATCAATCTTGTGCCGAAAACATTTGGAATTCGTAATATAACGTAAATATGTATCAAATCTACTCAAATTTCAAAAATGTACCTATGTCTTTTTCTTTCATGTCCCACGTTGTGCTGCTTCCAATACATCAAATAGCTCATCCGCCTTACAGAAATAGCGAATTTTAGAATCCATGCCTTCAGAACCACTTTCAATCAGTTTTTCAGTATCATCAGGTTTTAAGATGTCGTATCGCTTTATACGACGATATTGCTTTGACGATAGCGATTGCTTATTTTTTTGAAGTAACTGAGCTTCTTTTACTTCTTGAAGTAGATATTTCGTACCGCTCGTTATCGGTAAAAACACTCCGATCAGTATCTTGTTTTCTTCAACTCACTCAATTTATCATTAAAAAAATTTTCTTTTTATCAGACATGATTAGCACGCAAACCAACGACGTCCACACTCTAGCAATACTAAATAAAATGACGAACAAGAATGTACGTGAATCCGTCGGCCGTTAATAGATTACATTTGTCTTATATCGCGTCATGGCTGCATCAATAGGCGTTCACAACGCGTTGTGGCATTTTTACATTGCCAGAACGTGTTTTGGTCGATTATCAAAAGAACCTCAACACGAATTTCGCGTTGTGGCCTTTTTGAATATGCCAAAATGCGTTATGAGCGTTTTTAAAAGTGCCACGACACAAATTTCGCGTTATGGCTGAATCTGAGATGTCTGAACGCGTTGTGACCGGTTTTTCCGCCCAATGAGCGTTTTCGGTCTTTGAGCCTAACATATATACTAGGACTGTGAATTAATTTTGATGGACTTATAATAGATCACGTAACTTATGTTATATCGCATCGGATACTTCTGTAACTATATTCATGTCAAAGCTCTGTCATTAGGCTTTACTTTTTATTATGTCATTTTGCTGAAGTGTAAACAACATATTTTTTCTCAGCTCCGAAGATGTCGAATTACGAGTCAACAAAACACCATTCGCGAGAAGTTTTACTTTTCCTGTTTAATTCAAAGAAAAGTACTGCTGAAAGTCATCGAATGCTGTTGAAAACTTACGGTGAACATAATCCATCGATAAAAACGTGTGAGTATTGGTTTCGACGTTTTAGAAGTGGTGATTTCGATACAGTTGACAAAGAACGCCCTGGTCAACCGAAAAAGTTCGAAGATGAGGAATTGGAAGCATTACTCGATCAAAATTCATGTCAAACGCAAGATGAACTTACTGAATCGTTGAATGTTGATCGCACAACAGTTTCCAAACGTTTAAATGCACTCAGTATAATTCAAAAGCAAGGAAATTGGGTGCCATACGAATTGAAGTCGAGAGATGTTGAACGGCGGTTTTTCGCGTGCGAACAATTGCTTCAACGGCAAAAAAGAAAGGATTTTTTGCATCTTATCATCACTGGCGATGAAAAATGGATATGCTAAAGATAATCCTAAGCATAGAATATCGTGGGGTTTGCCCGTTCAAGCATCAACATCGATGGCAAGGCCGAATATTCATGATTCGAAGCACATGCTCTGCATTTGGTGGGACCAGCTTGGTGTTGTGTACTATGAGCTGCTTCAACCGAATGAAACCATCACTGGTGAACGCTACCAAACACAATTAATGCGTTTGAGCCGTGCATTGAAGGAAAAACGGCCGCAATTCAAGCAAAGGCACGATAGAATAATTTCTTAACATGACAACGATCGACCACATGTTGCTCGTGTAGTCAAAAAATACTTAGAAACGCTGAAATGGGATGTTTTACCTCACCCGCCATATTCACTAGAAATTGCTCCATTGGATTACTACTTGTTCCGATCCATGGAACATGGCCTGGCCATGGAAAACACATAAGCAGCACTTCCAATCTTATGAAGATACGAAAAATTGGACCGATTGGTGGATTGCATCAAAAGATGAATTGTTCTTTCGACGCGGAATCCGTATGCTGCCAGAAAAAATGGGAAAAAGTAGTGGATAGCGATGGACAATACTTTGAAGAATAATAATGTACAATTTTTCACAATAAAGCATTGAATTTACAAAAACTACCTCAAAATTAATTCACAGTCCATATATATATGGACATCCTGAATATATACAGGGTGAGGCATCTAAAACAGGCCACCTGAATAACTCCGTTGGTAAGCCGAATACAAAAAAAATTGTTCAGACAAAAGTTGTATGGTTTCAAGAGGGACATATGATGGTGTCATTAGTTTAATCTTGAAGAGCCACCCGAAGGTCACGTGAAGGTCAGCTCCAACTTTTTAAATGGGACACCTTATATGCTTTTGCATATTCTTGTAGCTCATCTCAAGAGCTTTCCAAAACACTACAATTATGTTAGTTTTCATTAAATACTTTCCAAGTTATGAGGCTTGAAATCATTTTTTAATTTTACATATACCGTAAAATATCTTGTAAAATATTCATTTTTCGATTATTTTACCTTAATACTTTTATGTACAAAATAATGAGAAGAATCAATTGGTGTAAAGAAAACACATAATTGCTTCGAACAAAAAAATGTAATTGTTAATTGCAAATTACATTTTTTTGTTCGAAGCAATTATGTGTTTTCTTTACACCAATTGATTCTTCTCATTATTTTGTACATAAAAATATTAAGGTAAAATAATCGAAAAATGAATATTTTACAAGATATTTTACGGTATATGTAAAATTAAAAAATGATTTCAAGCCTCATAACTTGGAAAGTATTTAATGAAAACTAACATAATTGTAGTGTTTTGGAAAGCTCTTGAGATGAGCTACAAGAATATGCAAAAGCATATAAGGTGTCCCATTTAAAAAGTTGGAGCTGACCTTCACGTGACCTTCGGGTGGCTCTTCAAGATTAAACTAATGACACCATCATATGTCCCCCTTGAAACCATACAACTTTTGTCTGAACAATTTTTTTGTATTCGGCTTACCAACGGAGTTATTCAGGTGGCCTGTTTTAGATGCCTCACCCTGTATATACAGCGTGTCCCAAAAGTATGGACACACCTGATTTTCTTGGAAAATAAGCGCACTAGAAAAAAACGTCAATAACAAAAGTTTCGGGAAATCAAACGGTGCATCTAAGAGTAACCTTGAGTTTGACCTTGAGCTTGACCTTCAAGGTTATTTAAAGGTCAAAGTGTTTTTTTTAAATGGGAACCCCTATTTTTGATTGTATATTTTTATAGCTGACCTCGAGAGCTTTCCAAAAGACTATAATAAAATATTACACACGCTGTATATATATATATATATATATATATATATATATATATATTTATGTAGGGAGGCAGTTTTCGGGACGATTTCTGTCACGAATCGGTAGTTTTGAGGTCTTTTGGCACTTTTCAGGTCGGTCCTGAAAGCTATATATGTTGATCGGCAGTTTTGGGGACTGTCCTTGAAACTACCGTTAAGTCAATTTTTTATATAAAGTCCTTAAAACCACCGTAACATACAAAACTTTTATACTATAAATGTAATAATTGTTATTATTTACAAGGTAAGCTTTATATAAGTTATATATATTTATGAACAGTTTAATTACAATACTAACTACTTAGAAAATCATATATAAAGTAAATATACAGTCTCTTAATACATAACATTGATCAAGTCCTTATAACTTCCGTTACAATATATATAATATATAAATAAATGGTTAAGGTAAAATTACAATTTTGGTTTACATTTTTTCGAAGGAAAATGATTAAGAATGCTCCAAATTGGGATTAATATAGGACATGTAATTATTCCTATGTTAGAAATTAAATGATCTGAAAACTGCCATTCTGCTACTATATATAATTCTGAAAACTGCCACTCCGCTATTATATATAGACCCGAAAATTCCCATTTGTGCAAGTTCACTATCGATCTTCTACACGTGATTTAATTAAATGCCACTGATTATGAGCTTATATTACATGTTTTGCTTTATATATGATTATTAATATGTCGCACTATCAGTTTAATATTAGTGACAACTTTAGCTTTAAATATCAGTTTTTAGCAATCTGTGGAACGAAATCGGTTATTTAAATGAAGAAGAAGGATTTACTGAAGGATTTACTGAAGGAAACTGAATTTAAATTCAGAACTTGAGAATAACAAATCACTATTTGTCTAAAATGGTCAGATCTCTGTCAAAGTGATCATTTAAGAAATATTAATAATTTTGGTTTTTTCTTGTCGAAAACTAAACGATCTGAAAAGTGCCATTCCGTTACTATATAGACCTGAAAACTGCCATTCCGTTACTATACATAGACCTGAAAACTGCCATTCCGTTACTATATATAGACCTGGAAACTGCTATTTGTATGAAAAACTTTAATAATATTGAGATGGTGTAATATACATATAAAAGTAATAAATATTTTTAAAATTTAATTATGTATCTCCTTGGTGCATCAGTTTTTTACAGCGAATTCTATATTATACTGGAATGTTCATTTTTAAATAGAAAAATATAAACTAAGAGAGAGAAAAAAAACTATTTCTATCTTTCTCTAACACAGCGTAAGCGTATTATATAAAGCATGTTATATATAACTAATTAAAAATAAGATAGAATAAAAAAGAAAACTTGCTACTATCTCTTCTATTTTCGTGTCCGGTTTTTCATAATGCACTGATGCCAACATAATATAAGGTTTATTGATTTTTTGTTATACATTAATTTTATTATTTTATGCACTTTTATAGAATTTTTACTTGTTTTAGTATTTACATTTTTATTTATTTATTTTTTTTTGACAATAGAAAATACAAAGAAATATTTAAAACTTGATTTAAAATCCCATGAAGAACATGAATCTTACAGATTTGAAAATATTTTAGAGATTTTAAAATTTTATACAATAAATTTAATAAAAATATTAATAAAGTAACATATTACATCTTATTACATGTCACAATAAAAAAATAATCATTTAATGATAATTATATTTTTCATAAAAGTTATTATCATTGATAGAATTTTATTTTTTTCAGGAAATATAAAAGAAATATCATTTTACTTTTTTTCAGGATATGTTATAGAGATGTTGTCAAAAATGTTTTATATTAATACTTTATGTCAAACCAAGTTTATTTATCACATACATTACATATTTTTTCTGAATCAATCAATTATATGTAATACTTTGCACAATCTTATTGCATATCATATTATCATAGTCTTATATATATCACAAAAAAAATTATTTTTAAATTTTACAGTTTGTTTCGCAGAACAGTTAATTCGTAGATCTGACAGAAAAAATTATATTGTATTTAATATAATAAAAAATAAAATTTTAAAAAAGTAAATCTTATTCGGTATAAATATTTTTTCTGGATCTATTAACTACAATATATTTTGCAATTTTATACCAACCTATTACAAGAAAAAAAATCTCTTCTATTATAAACTTCTTTGCAATTTCACAAATACTGCAAAGAATTATTTTCTTAAAAAATAATTATTGCTCAAGATATTAATATAAAAAGAATAGAAATTTATAACTTGACATAAAATTTGTAAATAAATGTATTTAAATTCTATTACCTTTTTCTAATTGATAAATTGTTTTTCAACTCAAAATTATAAGAACAATGATTTCCGTTATTCTCTAAAACTGGATTTGGATATAAAATTCAGTTTCCATAAATTCTTTTTGTTCAAACAACCGATTTCGTTACCCAGATTGCCAACCACTGATATTCAAAGTTAAAGTGGATCATGTTAAATTAAAAATGCGTCATACTGATAATACACTATAGAGCAAAACATTTAAAAAAGGACTCCATAAGAGTTTAAATCATGTGTAGAAGATCGAAAGTATAAAAGTTCTGCTCAA